>NW_027495384.1:0-263378 GCF_021521415.1 Bidens hawaiensis | reverse complement strand
GTTGTACAACGTTTTTTAAACACTTAAATCGAGTCGGTGTGCGAAGGATATGACATGTGTGTCTTTGCATATGGTCAAGTGAGCTTTGAAAATAAGTCGCACAAGATGTTAAGGGTTATAGGCTATGCATGTAGTCATTTGTTTATACCTACTTGGTGTCCTGCACATATACTAAGGTATCGTCTTGAAAGGTCGTGTCAACTGCTAAATAATATATACCAAAAAAAAGAATTCTTTTCGTGTTTAAAAAATGGATACGTGTTTTGATACGATCATGCAAACTCCTATTTGGATTAATGGTGGTTATCTAAAATCTTGCGGGATAAGTTTAATATTTAAATATCATTATCTCTTTATTTTTAGTTGTGTTTTGATTTGAATTTGAAGTCAAGACTTCAAATTCAAATCAAACACAACTAAAAATAAAGAGATAATGATATTTAAATATTAAACTTATCCCTCAAGATTTTAGATAACCATCATTAATCCAAATAAGCGTTTGCATAATTGTATCATGTTTGTAGATGGGTTTGAGATTGGTGTTAAAATAGTCAATGATTTGTATATATTCTTCACCTCTAAACTTCTCTATATCACATACTTAGATCTCTATATCACACTTTATCTAGATCAAGTCTTCATTTAAGACTCCATACTTAGACCCTGTCATATAGTAGAAACATATATATAGAGTTTGAAACAAATGAAAAGCTTCATATTTTGACCAACTACTTCCATCACACATAATACTTAACAATGACCATAGACAAATACACACATGGCATGTCCTACATGCACACACCTGATTTAAGTGTCAAAAAAAATTGCACAACTTCCAAGTTTTAGTTATAATATTAAATTTTAAGGAAAACAAAATGATAAAATTGTCAAAAATCGTTTTTAAGCTTTTAGTTGAACGCTTTTTACAACCAATTCATTTGTTTCAATTAATATTTGTAACTAAAACATGTTAGTTGTGCAATATTTTTCACATTTGAATCAGGTATATACATGAATGATATATCATATGTGTATATGTCTATGGTCAAGTGAGCTTTGAAAAATAAGTCGCACAAATTGTTAAGTATAGTAGGTGATGCAAATAGTCATTAGTTTATATCTGCTTTTGTCTCCTACACCTATACTAATGTTACATTTAAAGAGGATTGTGTTCAACTATCAAGCAAGCCTTACTAAACAAAGAGAGACTCATTCCTTAAAAGTACTTAGAAAAGATATTATTTACCTCCAACTTCTTGTAGGTGATGTATCTTTACCTTATCTAGATCAATACCTTCATTCAAGGCTCTATACTTTGACCTTAGGCTTCATGAAAGAGAAACTTAAGAATAGAGTTCAAAACAATTTAAGGGTTTCTAATTTTACTAACAACTACTTCCATAGCAAATAACACTTAACAACGACCATAGGCAAAGACACACATGTCATATCCTTCGCACACCGACTCGATTTAAGTGTTAAAAAAACATTGTACAACTTTTAGGTTTTAGTTAAGATTGTACAAGCCCTTGTATATATTTTTTGAGTTTTTGTGAAAGCCGAAACAAATGCACAAGTTTAATCTAATGCTAAAGCCAAAATTTGTACAGGATTTCCTGCATTAGTAAATTCGGTGTGTCATGGTTTCATATTCTAAATAACATTTCATAACTTGATGAGATATATGAAAAAACAAGTTAAAAAACAACTCTTTATACCTTATACACCCCTTTAAAGATTCATTTTGACAACCTTTGAAGTCGCCTCCCTTAGATTGATCATCTAGTCACTTCTAAGTTCTTTCTCCTTCTCCCGAATTTATGACTGTGTGGTTATTATTCTAAAGCTCTTTCACTTCTATTTTGCTCTTTGTTGAGATGCCAAGTATTGTACATTTTTATGTGCTTCAAGTTGCATTTGATCCTTTGTTAGAAAGGAAAATATATGAAAACTTGAATATCAACAATGAAATACTAAACCACTATGATCCAAAACTCATTAAGATCATCTTGTGAACTTGTATATGCTCTCTAGCTATGCGCCCAATGCTATTTAAGATGGCTATATTCAACAAGTGAAAGTGTGTAACCTTTGAGCAATGAAACCTAGTAAGAAGCACAAGAGTACATACTAAATTAAGTATTCATAAAGATGAGTTGAGAATAAGAACCGAAACGAAAGTGAAGTTCTTGTTTCAACGGTTTACGTACAGCCTAGTGCGGAGCGCACATATTATATAGTTTGAACCCTTTCTGAACAAACTAATAAGATAGGAATTAGCATCCATCTTTTAGCAATATAAAAAATGACAGAATGAAACACATATATATGTTTCTATAGATTTAGTCAAATGTTTGATATAAAACTGCAAAATGCATTAAATAATAAATTTAAAGCACCATCAATTTTCATAACAGGTGTAATCAAGGTAAACTAATTAATTGAAACTGAGAGATCATTATGTTGAGTAGGTTTAGACAACCAAACATAGAAACTGAACATATGGTATAGACATATATCTAGGATCCAAAAAAGCACACCTTATTTCACAATTAACTCCACAATGTACTTACACCAAAATAATGTCACCATCAAGTCAAAGGAAGGTCTCAGTTAAGAGTAAAAAGAATCATGCCACAGAAAACCCTAAATCAAAACACAAAGTGGTTAAGGAAGAAAATAACACACAAAGAGTACCTATAAACACAACAAATACATGATCTAAATCATGTTATACAAAACACTAAAATATATGAAGGAAGAAGATCATAACACACCAAAGTTACCTAAAATTAACACAAAATGACTACATGATCATCAAAATCATCTACCAACACTACTGTAAAAGAAAAATAAGAACTTTGCAAAGTAAGAAGATGAACAATACTCATAAACACATGATAATACACTAGATGACCATCAAGACCCTAGAAGTTGATGGTAATGATAAAGTTAAAACCAAGTGTTTTAAAGTGAGATGATGGGATCAAGAGTTAAACCTGCAAAGATGGCCAAAATCAAAGCTTTTTTTTGTTGGTTTTTTGTTCACATTTTCCGTTTGATGTCGCCGGAGATGCGGTGGAGTTGGTTGTGGTGTTGAAGCTTGAAGATGGTGAGAAAGAGAAGAAAAAGAAGTTTAGAGATGCCATATTTTGCCCAAGAAGGGAGTCTGAAGATATATCTGCATGCCTGCCTTTTTAAAGAATATGATTAAGACCCAAACCCATGAAATTACCAATTTACCCCTCAACCTATTAGTCTTTTACTTTTTTAAAAGACAAAAAGGCATATCCTTCACTATGTGAAGTGTGAACCAACTTAAACTACAGTCTAGAACCTTTTTCTATGACTTTCAACGGTGGAGATTAAAGAATGAGACTTTGAACGGTCAAAGATCAATTGAAAAGTTAGTTTTCATGTTCTGGAATAATATATTATAAAATTTATTAGAATTTCAATTATATGAATTCCAAAGTAGAATTTATAAAGAGCCTATCTAAAGCTCAATTTGGCTAATTAAAAATTTAATAAGTCTAATTAACATGTACGTTCGGATGTGTTTATAGCTTTAGATGAGAAATTTGATTGAAAAGTAAGAATTGGTTGAACTAATGTTACCACGCATATGTATTTAGTTTGAGAAACCCCCTCCCCCCTCCCGGGTTAAGAGGGTCAATTTAGGTTTTTGCTTTTAATTATTTTGCTATTTTATATTTTGTTATGATTTGTTTTATGTTTTAACGTAGTTTTGTTTTAATTTAATACGTATGCTTTAGTTTGTTACGTTCATTATATTTTATTTTTAACTTTTATGATATTTCAATTGAGATGTATAGGTTTTCTAGATTTTTAACGGACGAACATGAATAAACATGGGCAAGTTGAATTTTTTAAACAAGCAAACATGACCACAAATATTTGTCTAATGATACTCCTTTGGCAATTACCGACAAAATTTCTAACGGGCCGCGAGGTGGCGTCGGGGCATAGTTATTGATCCGATTATTTCGTAAGGTCATAAAATATTGTATGGAGGTCACCAAGACCGAATTTCTGATTCGATTCAGTGGTTCGACCCATACTCAGTTTTTTCTCAGGCTCAGTGAACATACCCCTTTGGCAATTACGGCAAAATTTCGAACGGGCCGCGAGGTGGCGTCTGGGCATAATTATTGATCCGATTCTTACGTAGGGTCATAAAATATTATAAGGAGGTCACCAGGACCGAATTTCTGATCCGATTTAGTGGTTCGACCCATACTCAATTTTTCTCCGGCTCAGTGAAAATACCTCTTTGGCAATACGGGCAAAATTTAGTACGGTCCGCGAGGTGGCGTCAGGGCATATATATTGATCCGATTCTTTTGTAGGGTCGTAAAATATTGTATGGAGGTCACCAAGACCGAATTTCTGATCCGATTCAGTGGTTCGACCCATACTCAGTTTTTTCTCCGGCTTAGTGAACAAACTCTTTTGAAAATACTGGCAAAATTTCGAACGGGCTAGAGGTGGCGTCAAGGCATAATTATTGATCCGATTATTTCGTAGGCTCATAAAATATTGAATGGAGGTCACCAAGACCGAATTTCTCATCCGATTCAGTGGTTCGACCCTTACTCAGTTTTTTCTACGGCTCAGTGAACATACCTCTTTGGCAATACTGGCAAAATTTCGAACGGGCCGCGAGGTGGCGTCAGGGCATAATTATTGATCCGATTTTTTCGTAGGGTCATAAAATATTGTATGGAGGTCACCAAGACCGAATTTCTGATCCGATTCAGTGGTTCGACCTATACGGAGTTTTTTCTCCGGCTCAGTGACCATACCCCTTTGGCAATTACGGCAAAATTTCGAACGGGCCGCGAGGTGGCGTCAGGGCATAATTATTGATCCGATTCTTTCGTATGGTCATAAAATATTGTATGGAGGTCACCAAGACCGACTTTCTGATCCGATTCAGTGGTTCGACCAATTCTCATTTTTTTCTCCAGCTCAGTGAACATACCCTTTTGGCAATACTGGCAAAAATTTGAACGCCCCGCGAGGTGGGGTCAGGGCATAATTATTGATCCGATTCTTTCGTAGGGTCATAAATATTGTATGGAGGTCACCAAGACTGACTTTCTGATCCGATTCAGTGGTTCGACCCATACTCAATTTTTCTCCGGCTCAGTGAACATACCTCTTTGGCAATACTGACAAAATTTCGAACGGGCCGTGAGGTGGCGTCAGGGCATAATTATTGATCCGATTATTTCGTATGTTCATAAAATATTGTTTGGAGGTCAGCAAGACCGACTTTCTGATCCAATTCAGTGATTCGACCCATAGTCAGTTTTTTCTCCGGCTCAGTGAACATACCCCTTTGGCAATACTAGCAAAATTTCGAACGGGCTGCAAGGTGGCGTCTGGGCATAATTATTGATTCCATTCTTTCGAAGGGTTATAAAATATTGTATGGAGGTCACCAAGACAGAATTTCTTATCCGATTCAGTGGTTCGACCCATACTCAGGTTTTTCTCCGGCTCTGTGAACATACCCCTTTGGCAATTACGGCAAAACTTCGAACGGGCCGCGAGGTGGCGTCAGAACATAGTTATTGATCTGATTCTTTCGTAGGGTCATAAAATATTGTAAGGAGGTCACCAAGACCGAATTTCTGATCCGATTCATTGGTTCGACCCATATTCAGTTTTATCTCCAACTCATTGAACATACCTCTTTGGAAATTAGGGCAAAACTTCGAACGGTCCGTGAGGTGGCGTTAGGACATAATTATTTGATCAGATTTTTTCATAGGGTCATAAAATATTGTAAAGAGGTCACCAAGACCGAATTTCTGACCCGATTAAGTGGTTCGACCTATATTCAGTTTTTTTCTCCGATTCAGTGAACATACCCCTTTGGCAATACTGACAATATTTCGAACGGGCTTCGAGGTGGCGTTAGGACGTAATTATTGATCCGATTCTTTCGCAGGGACATAAAATATTGTATGGAGGTCACCAAGCCCGAAATTCTGATCCGATTCAGTGGTTTGACCCATACTCAGTTTTTTCTCCAGCTTAGTGAACATACCCCTTTGTCAATACTAGCAAAATTTCGAACGGTCTGCGAGGTGGCGTCAGGGCATAGTTATTGTACCGATTCTTTCGTAGGGTCATAAAATATTGTATGAAGGTCACCAAGACCGAATTTCTGATCCGATTCAGTGGTTCTACCCATACTCAGTTTTTTTTCCGGCTTAATGAACATACCCCTTTGGCAATTACGGCAAAAATTCAAACGGCCCGCGAGGTGACGTCAGGGCATAATTATTGATCCGATTCTTTCATAGGGTCATAAAATATTGTATAGAGGTCACCAAGACCGAATTTCATATCCGATTCAATGGTTCGACCCATACTCAGGTTTTTCCCCGGCTCAGTGAACATACCCTTTAGCAATATTTGCAAAATTTCGAACGGGCCGCGAGGTGGCATCAGGGCATAATTATTGATCCGATTCTTTTGTATGGTCATAAAATATTGTATGGAGGTCACCAAGACCGACTTTCTGATCCGATTCAGTGGTACGACCCATACTCGGTTTTTTCTCCGGCTCATTGAACATACCCCTTTCGCAATACTGGCAAAATTTCGAACAGCCCGCGAGGTGTCGTCAAGGAGTAATTATTTATCCGAATCTTTCGTATGGTCATAAAATATTGTATGGAGATCACCAAGACCGACTTTCTGATCCTATTCAGTGGTTCGGCCCATACTCAGTTTTTTCTTCGGCTCACTGAACATACCCCTTTGACAATACTGGCAAAATTTCGAACGGGCCGCGAGGTGGCGTCAGGGCATAATTATTGATCCGATTCTTTAGTAGGGTCATAAATTTTTGTATGAAGGTCACCAAGACCGAATTTCTGATCCGATTAAGTGGTTCGACCCATACTCAGTTTTTTCTCCGGCTTAGTGAACATGCCCCTTTGTCAATGCTAGCAAAATTTCTAACGGGCAGCGAGGTGGCGTCAGGGCATATTTATTGGTCTGATTCTTTAGTAGGGTCATAAATTATTGAATGGAGGTCACCAAGACCAAATTTCTGATCCGATTTAGTGGTTCGACTCATACTAAGGTTTTTCTCCGGCTCAGTGAACATACCCCTTTGGCAATTAAAGAAAAATTTCGAACGGGCCGCGAGGCGGGGTCAGGGCATAATTATTGATCCGATTCTTTCGTTGGGTTATAAAATATTGTATGGAGATCACCAAGACCGAATTTCTTATCCGTTCATGGTTCGAACCATACTCAGCTTTTTCTCCGGCTCAGTGAACATACCCCTCTAGCAATACTAGCAAATATTCGAACGGGCCGCGAGTTGGCGTTAGGGCATAATTATTGATCCGATTCTTTAGTAGGATCATAAAATATTGTATTAAGGTCACCAAGACCGAATTTCTAATCTGATTTAGTGGTTCGACCCATACTCCGGTTTTTCTCCGGCTCCGTGAACATACCCCTTTGGTAATACTGGCAAAATTTCGAACGAACCGTGAGGTGGCTTCAGGACATAATTATTGATCCTATTCTTTCGTAGTGTCATAAAATATTGTATGGAGGTCACAAAAACCGAATATCTGATCCGATTCAGTGGTTCGACCCATACTCAGGTTTTTCTCTGGTTCAGTGAACATACCCTTTCGGCAATACTAGCAAAATTTCTAACGGGCCGCGAGATGGCGTAAGGGCATAGTTATTGATCGATTATTTCGTAGGGTCATAAAATATTGTATGGAGGTCACCAAGACCTAATTTCTGATCCGATTCAGTGGTTCGACCCATACATAGTTTTTTCTCCGGCTCAATAACCATACCCCTTTGGCAATTACGGCAAAATTTCGAACAGGCCGCGAGGGGGAATCAGGGCATAATTATTTATCCGATTCTTTAGTAGGGTCCTAAAATATTGTACGGAGGTCACCAAGACCGAATTTCTGATCCGATTCAGTGGTTCGACCCATACTTAGCTTTTTCTCAGACTCAGTGAACATACCCCTTTGGCAATACTAGTAAAATTTCGAACTGGCCGCAAGGTGCGTTAGGTCATAACTATTGATCCAATTCTTTCGTAGGGTCATAAAATTCTAACGGCCCGCGAGGTGGCGTCAGGGCATAATTATTGATCCGATTCTTTCGTAGGGTCATAAAATATTGTGTAGAGGTCATATCCGATTCAATGGTTTGACCCATACTCAGGTTTTTCCCCGGCTCAGCGAACATACCCTTTAGCAATACTGGCAAACTTTTGAACGGGCCGCGAGGTGGCATCAGGGCATAATTATTGATCCGATTCTTTCGTAGGGTCATAAAATATTGTACGGAGGTCACCAAGAACGATTTCTGATCCGATTCAGTGGTACGACCCATACTCAGTTTTTTCTCCGGCTCATTGAACATACCCCTTTGGCAATACAGGCAAAATTTCGAACACCCCGCGAGGTGGCGTCAAGGAGTAATTATTTATCCGAATATTTCGTATGGTCATAAAATATTGTATGGAGATCACCAAGACCGACTTTCTGATCCGATTAAGTGGTTCGGCCCATACTAAGTTTTTTCTTCGGCTCACTGAACATACCCCTTTGACAATACTGGCAAAATTTCGAACGGGCCGCGAGGTGGCGCCAGGGCATAATTATTGATCCGATTCTTTAGTAGGGTCATAAATTATTGTATGAAGGTCACCAAGACCGAATTTCTGATCAGATTAAGTAGTTCGACCCATTCTCAGTTTTTTCTCCGGCTCAGTGAACATGCCCCTTTGTCAATACTAGCAAAATTTTGAACGGGCAGCGAGGTGGCGTCAGGGCATATTTATTGGTCTGATTCTATAGTAGGGTAATAAATTATTGTATGGAGGTCACCAAGACCAAATTTCTGATTCGATTCAGTAGTTCGACCCATACTAAGGTTTATCTCCAGCTCAGTGAACATACCCTTTTGGCAATTACAGAAAAATTTCGAACGGGCCGCGAGGCGGGGTCAGGGCATAATTATTGATACGATTCTTTCGTTGGGTTATAAAATATTGTATGGAGATCACCAAGACCGAATTTCTGATCCGTTCATGGTTCGACCCATACTCAGCTTTTTCTCCGGCTCAGTGAACATACCCCTCTAACATACTGGCAAAAATTCAAACGGGCCGCGAGTTGGCGTTAGGGCATAATTATTGATCCGATTCTTTCGTAGGGTCATAAAATATTGTATGGAGGTCACCAAGACCGAATTTCTGATCCGTTAAGTGGTTCAACCCATACTCAGTTTTTACTCAGGCTCATTGACATACCCCTTTGGCAATTCGGGCAAAATTACGAACGGGCCGCGTGGTGGCGTCAGGGCATAATTATTGATCCGATTCTTTAGTAGGGTCATAAATTATTGTATGGAGTTCACCAAGACCGAATTTCTGATCCGATTCAGTGGTTCAACCCATACTAAGGTTTTTCTCTGGCTGAGTGAACATACCCCTTTGGCAATTATGTCAAAATTTCGAACGGGCCGCGAGGTGGGATCATGGCATAATTATTGATCCGATTCTTGTTGGGTTATAAAATATTGTATGGAGGTCACCAAGACCGAATTTCTAATCCGATTCAGTGGTTCAACCCATACTCAGCTTTTTCTCCGGCTCAGTGAGCATACCCCTCTGGCAATACTGGTAAAAATTCGAATGGGCCGCGAGTTGGATTTAGGGCATAATTATTGATCCGATTCTTTAGTAGGATCATAAAATATTGTATTAAAGTAACAAAGACCCAATTTCTGATCCGATTCAGTGGTTGGACCCATACTCCGGTTTTTCTCCGGCTCCGTGAACAAACCCCTTTGGCAATACTGATAAAATTTCAAACGGCCGCGAGGTGGTGTCAGGGCATAGTTATTGATCCGATTCTTTCGTTGGTTTATAAAATATTGTATGGAGGTCACCAAGACCGAATTTCTGATCCGATTCAGTGGTACGACCCATACTCAGCTTTTTCTCCGGCTCAGTGAACATACCCCTCTGGCAATACTGGTAAAAATTCGAATGGGCCGCGAGTTGGCTTTAGGGCATAATTATTGATCCGATTCTTTAGTAGGATCATAAAATATTGTATTCAGGTAACCAAGATCGAATTTCTGATCCGATTCAGTGGTTGGACCCATACTCCGGTTTTTCTCCGGCTCCGTGAACATACCCCTTTGGCAATACTGAAAAAATTTCGAACGGCCGCGAGGTGGTGTCAGGGCATAATTATTGATCCGTTTTTTCGTAGGGTTATAAAATATTGTATGGAGGTCACCAAGACCGAATATCAGATCCGATTCAGTGGTTCGACCCATACTCAGTTTTTTCTCCGGCTCAGTGAACATACCCCTTTGGCAATACTAGCAAAATTTTAAACGGGCCGCGAGGTGGCGTAAGGGCATAGTTATTGATCCGATTCTTTCGTAGGGTCATAAAATATTGTACGGAGGTCACCAAGAACGATTTCTGATCCGATTCAGTGGTTCGACCCATGCTCCGGTTTTTCTCCAGCTCCGTGAACGTACCCATTTGACAATAATTACAAAATATCAAACAGCCCGCAAGGTTGCGTCAGGGGATAATTTTTGGTCCGATTCTTTCGTAGTGTGATAAAATACTGTAGGGAGGTCACCAAAACCGAATTTTTGAACCGATTCAGTGGTTCGACCCATACTCAGCTTTTTCTACTGCTCAGTGAACATACCCATTTGCAAAACTGGCAAAATTTCGAACAGGCCGCGAGGTGGCATCAGGTCATAATTATTGATCCGATTCTTTCGTTGGGTTATAAAATATTGTATGGAGGTCACCAAGACCGAATTTCTGATCCGATTCTGTGGTTCAACCCATACTCAGCTTTTTCTCCGGCTCAGTGAACATACCCCTCTGGCAATACTGGTAAAAATTCGAATGGGCAGTGAGTTGGATTTAGGGCATAATTATTGATCCGATTCTTTAGTAGGATCATAAAATATTGTATTAAGGTAACCAAGACCCAATTTCTGATCCGATTCTGTGGTTGGACCCATACTCCGGTTTTTCTCCGGCTCAGTGAACATACCCCTTTGGCAATACTGATAAAATTTCGAATGGCCGCGAGGTGGTGTCAGGGCATAATTATTGATCCATTTTTTCGTAGGGTTATAAAATATTGTATGGAGGTCACCAAGACCGAATATCAGATCCGATTCAGTGGTTCGACCCATACTCAGTTTTTTCTCCGGCTCAGTGAACATACCCCTTTGGCAATACTAGCAAAATTTTAAACGGGCCGCGAGGTGGCGTAAGGGCATAGTTATTGATCCGATTCTTTCGTAGGGTCATAAAATATTGTACGAAGGTCACCAAGAACGATTTCTGATTCGATTCAGTGGTTCGACCCATGCTCCGGTTTTTCTCCGGCTCCGTGAACGTACCCATTTGACAATAATTACAAAATATCAAACAGCCCGCAAGGTTGCGTCAGGGGATAATTTTTGGTCCGATTCTTTCGTAGTGTGATAAAATACTGTAGGGAGGTCACCAAAACCGAATTTTTGAACCGATTCAGTGGTTCGACCCATACTCAGCTTTTTCTACTGCTCAGTGAACATACCCCTTTGGCAAAACTGGCAAAACTTCGAACGTGCCGCGAGGTGGCATCAAGTCATAATTATTGATCCTATTCTTTCGTAGGATCATAAAATATTGAAAAGAGATCACCCAGACCTGATTTCTGATCCGATTCAGTGGTTGGACCCATATTCAGTTTTTTCTCCGGCTCAATGAAAATACTCCTTTGGCAATTCTGGCAAAATTACGAACGGGCCGCAAGGTAGCGTTAGGGCATAATTATTGATCCGATTCTTTAGTAGGGTCATAAATTTTTGTATGGAGCTCACCAAGACCGAAATTCTGATCCGATTCAGTGGTTCGAGCCATACTCAGGTTTTTCTCCGGCTCAGTGAACATACCCCTTAGACAATACAGACAAAATTTTGAACGGGCCGCGAGGTGGCATAAGGGCATAATTATTGATCTGATTCTTTCGTAGGGTCATAAAATATTGTATGTAGGTCACAAAGACCGAATTTTTGATCAGATTCAGTGGTTCGACCCATACTTAGCTTTTTCTCCTGCTTAGTGAATATACCCCTTTGGAAATACTGGCAAAATTTCGAACGGGCCGCGAGGTGGCGTTAGGTCATAATTATTGATCCGATTATTTCGTTGGGTCATAAAATATTGAATGGAGTTCACAAAGACCGAAATTCTGATCCGATTCAGTGGTTCGACCCATACTCAGGTTTTTCTCCGGCTCAGTGAACATACCCCTAGACAATACAGACAAAATTTTGAACGGGCCGCGAGGTGGCATAAGGGCATAATTATTGATCTGATTCTTTCGTAGGGTCATAAAATATTGTATGTAGGTCACAAAGACCGAATTTTTGATCAGATTCAGTGGTTCGACCCATACTTAGCTTTTTCTCCTGCTTAGTGAACATGCCCTTTTGGAAATACTGGCAAAATTTCGAACGGGCAGCGAGGTGGCGTTAGGTCATAATTATTGATCCGATTATTTCGTTGGGTCATAAAATATTGAATGGAGTTCACAAAGACCGAATTTCTGATTCGATTCAGTGGTTCGACCCATACTCAGTTTTTACTCCGGCTCAGTGACATACCCCTTTGGCAATTCTGGGAAAATTACGAACGGGCCGCGAGGTGGCGTCAGGGCATAATTATTGATCCGATTCTTTAGTAGGGTCATAAATTATTGTATGGAGGTCACCAAGACCGAATTTCTGATCCGATTTAGCGGTTCGATCCTTACTCAGGTTTTTCTCCGGCTCAGTAAACATACCCCTTTGGGAATACTGGTAATGTTACGAGCAGGCCTCGAGGTGGTGTCAGGGCATAGTTACTGATACGATTCTTTCGTAGGGTCATAAAATATTGAATGGAGGCCACCAAGACCGAATTTTGATCCGATTTAGTGGTTCGACCCATACTCGGTTTTTTCTCCGGCTCAGTGAACATAACCTTTTGATAATACTTGCAAAATTTCGAACGGCCCGTGAGGTGGCGTAAGGGCATAATTATTGATCCGATTCTTTCGTAGGGTTATAAAATATTGTATGGAGGTCACCGAGACCAAATTTCTGATCCGATTCAGTGGTTCGTCCCATACTCTGGTTTTTCTCCGGCTCCGTGAACATACCCCTTTGGCAATACTGGCAAAATTTCGAACGGGCCGCGAGGTGGCATAATGACATAATTATTGATCCGATTCTTTCGTAGGGTCATAAATTATTGAATGGAGGTCACCAAGACCGAATATGTTATCCGATTCAGTGGTTCGACCGATACATACCCTTTTGGCAATACTAGCAAAATTTTAAACGGGCCGCGAGGTGGCGTAAGGGCATAGTTATTGATCCGATTCTTTCGTAGGGTCATAAAATATTGTACGGAGGTCACCAAGACCGAATTTCTGATCCGATTCAGTGGTTCGACCCATGCTCCGGTTTTTCTCCGGCTCCGTGAACATACCCATTTGACAATAATTGTAAAATATCGAACGGCCCGCGAGGTTGCGTCAGGGGATAATTATTGTTCCGATTCTTTCGTAGTGTGATAAAATACTGTAGGGAGGTCACCAAAACCGAATTTCTGAACCGATTCTGTGGTTCGACCCATACTCAGCGTTTTCTCCTGCTCAGTGAACATACCCCTTTGGCAAAACTGGCAAAACATCGAACAGGTCGCGATGTGGCATCAGGTCATAATTATTGATCCGATTCTTTCGTAGGGTTATAAAATATTGAATAGAGATCACCAAGACCGGATTTCTGATCCGATTCAGTGGTTGGACCCATATTCAGTTTTTTCTCCGGCTTAGTGAAAATACTCTTTTGGCAATTCTGGAAAAATTACGAACGGGCCGCAAGGTAGCGTTAGGGCATATTTATTGATCCGATTATTTAGTAGGGTCATAAATTATTGTATGGAGCTCACCAAGACCGAAATTCTGATCCGATTCAGTGGTTCGACCAATACTCAGGTTTTTCTCCGGCTAGTGAACATACCCCTTTGACAATACAGACAAAGTTTCGAACGGGCCGCGAGGTGGCATAAGGGCATAATTATTGATCTGATTCTTTCGTAGGGTCATAAAATATTGTATGGAGGTCACAAAGACTGAATTTCTGATCCGATTCAGTGGTTCTACCCATACTTAGCCTTTTCTCCTGCTTAGTGAACATACCCCTTTCGAAATACTTGCAAAATTTCGAACGGGCCGCGAGGTGGCGTCAGGTCATAATTATTGATCCGATTATTTCGTTTGGTCATAAAATATTGAATGGAGTTCATAAAGACCGAATTTCTGATCCTATTCAGTGGTTCGACCCATACTCAGTTTTTACTCCGGCTCAGTGACATACCCCTTTGGCAATTCTGGCAAAATTACGAACGGGCCGCGAAGTGGCGTCATGGCATAATTATTGATCCGATTCTTTAGTAAGGTCGTAAATTATTGTATGGAGGTCACCAAGAACGAATTTCTGATCCGATTTAGCGGTTCGACCCATACTCAGGTTTTTCTCCGGCTCAGTGAACATACTCATTTGACAATACAGACAAAATTTTGAATGGGCCGTGAGGTGGAATAAGGGCGTAATTATTGATCTGATTCTTTCGTAGGGTCATAAAATATTATATGGAGGTCATCAAGACCGAATTACTGATCCGATTCAGTGGTTCGACCCATACTTAGCTTTTTCTCCTGCTTAGTGAACATACCCCTATGGCAATACTGGCAAAATTTCGAACGGGCCTCGAGGTGGCGTCAGGTCATAATTATTGATCCGATTCTTTCGTAGGGTCATAAAATATTGAATGGAGGCCACCAAGACCGAATTTTGATCCGATTCAGTGGTTCGATCCATACTCGGTTTTTACTCCGGCTCAGTGAACATAACCTTTTGATAATACTTGCAAAATTTCGAACGGCCCGTGAGGTGGCGTAAGGGCATAATTATTGATCCGATTCTTTCGTAGGGTCATAAAATATTGTATGTAGGTCACCAAGACCGAATTTCTGATCCGAGTCAGTGGTTCGTCCCATACTCTGGTTTTTCTCCGGCTCCGTGAACATACCCCTTTGGCAATACTGGCAATATTTCGAACGGGCCGCGAGGTGGCGTAAGAGCATAATTATTGATCCGATTCTTTCGTAGGGTCATAAAATATTGTATGGAGGTCACCAAGACCGAATATGTGATCCGATTCAGTGGTTCGACCCATACATACCCCTTTGGCAATACTAGCAAAATTTTAAACGGGGCGCGAGGTGGCGTAAGGGCATATTTATTGATCCGATTCTTTCATAGGGTCATAAAATATTGTATGGAGGTCACCAAGACCGAATTTCTGATCCGATTCAGTGGTTCGACCAATGCTCCGGTTTTTCTCCGGCTCCGTGAACGTATCCTTTTGACAATAATTGCAAAATATCGAACGGCCCGCGAGGTTGCGTCAGGGGATAATTATTGGTCCGATTCTTTCGTAGTGTGATAAAATACTGTAGGGTGGTCACCAAAACCGAATTTCTGAACCGATTCAGTGGTTCGACCCATACTCAGCTTTTTCTCCTGCTCAGTGAACATACCCCTTTGGCAAAACTGGCAAAATTTCGAACAGGCCGCGAGGTGGCATCAGGTCATAATTATTGATCCGATTCTTTCGTAGGGTCATAAAATATTGAATAGAGGTTACCAAGACCGAATTTCTGATCCGATTCAGTGGTTGGACCCGTAGTCAGTTTTTTCTCCGGCTCAGTGAAAATACCTCTTTGGCAATTCTGGCAAAATAACGAACGGGCCGCAAGGTGGCGTCAGGGCATAATTATTGATCCGATTCTTTAGTAGGGTCATAAATTATTGTATGGAGCTCACCAAGGCCGAAATTTTGATCCGATTCAGTGGTTCGACCCATACTCAGGTTTTTCTCCGGCTCAGTGAACATACCCCTTTGACAATACAGACAAAATTTCGAACGCGTCGCGAGGTGGAATAAGGGCATAATTATTGATCTGATTATTTCGTAGGGTCATAAAATATTGTATGGAGGTTACCAAGACCGAATTTCTGATCCGATTCAGTGGTTCGACCCATACTTAGCTTTTTCACCTGCTTAGTGAACATACCCCTTTAGCAATATTAGCAAAATTTCGAACGGGCAGCGAGGTGGCGTCAGGTCATAATTATTGATCCGATTATTTCGTTGGGTCATAAAATATTGAATGGAGTTCACAAAGACCGAATTTCTGATCCGATTCAGTGGTTCGACCCATATTCAGTTTTTACTCTGGCTCAGTGACATACCTCATTGGCAATTCTGGGAAAATTACGAACGGGCCGCCAGGTGGCGTCAGGGCATAATTATTGATCCGATTCTTTAGTAGGGTCATAAATTATTGTATGGAGGTCACCAAGACCGAATTTCTGATCCGATTTAGCGGTTAGACCCATACTCAGGTTTTTCTTCGGCTCAGTGAACTTACCCTTTTGGCAACTATGGCAAAATTTCGAACGGGCCGCGAGGTGGGTTGAGGGCATTATTATTGATCCGATTCTTTAGTAGGGTCATACAATATTGTGTGGGGGTCACCAAGACCGAATTTTTGATCCGATTCTGCGGTACGACCCATACTCAGTTTTTTCTCCGGCTCAGTAAACATACCCTTTTGGCAATACAGGTAAAATTACGAGCAAGCCATAAGGTGGCGTCATGGCATAATTATTGATCCGATTCTTTCGTTGGGTTATAAAATATTGTATGGACACACCCCTTTTGACAGTACTGGCAAAATTTCTGATCCGATTCAGTGGTTCAACACGTACTGGCAAAATGAACATACCCCTTTTGACAGTACAGGCAAATTTTCGAATCGCCCGCGATGTGGTGTCAGGGCATAATTATTGATCCAATTCTTTCATTGGACCATTAAATATTGTATGGAAGTCATTAAGACTGAATTTCTGATCCGATTCAGTTGTTCGACCCATACTCAATTTTTCCTCCGGCTCAGTGACATACCCCTTTAGCAATTCTGGCAAAATTATGAACGGGCCGCGAGGTGGGGTTAGGGCATAATTATTGATCCGATTATTTAGTAGGGTCATAAATTATTGTATGGAGGTCACCAAGACCGAATTTCTGATCCGATTTAGCGGTTCGACCCATACTCAGGTTTTATTCCGGCTCGGCGAACTTACCCTTTTGGCAATTATGGCAAAATTTCGAACGGGCCGCGAGGTGGGGTCAGGGCATAATTATTGATCCGATTCTTTAGTAGAGTCATAAAATATTGTATGGGGGTCACCAAGACCGAATTTCTGATCCGATTCATTGGTACGACCCATACTCCGGTTTTTCTCCGGCTCCGTGAACAAACCCCTTTGGCAATACTGATAAAATTTCAAACGGCCGCGAGGTGGTGTCAGGGAATACTTATAGATCCGATTCTTTAGTAGGATCATAAAATATTGAATGGAGGTCACCAAGACCGAATTTTGATCCGATTCAGTGGTTCGACCCATACTCAGCTTTTTCTCCGGCTCAGTGAACATAACCTTTTGTTAATACTTGGAAAATTTCGAACGGCCCGTGAGGTGGCGTAAGGGCATAATTATTGATCCGATTATTTCGTAGGGTCATAAAATATTGTATGGAGGTCAACAAGACCGAATTTCTGATCCGATTCAGTGTTTCGACCCATGCTCCGGTTTTTCTCCGGCTCCGTGAACATACCCATTTGTCAATAATTGCAAAATATCGAACGTCCCGCGAGGTTGCGTCAGGGGATAATTATTGGTCTGATTCTTTAGTAGTGTGATAAAATACTGTAGGGAGGTCATCAAAACCGAATTTCTGAACCGATTCAGTGGTTCGACCCATACTCAGCTTTTTCTCCTGCTCAGTGAACATACCCCTTTGGCAAAACTGGCAAAATTTCGAACAGGCCGCGAGGTGGCATCAGTTCATAATTATTGATCCGATTCTTTCGTAGGGTCATAAAATATTGAATAGAGATCACCAAGACCAAATTTCTGATCCGATTTAGTGGTTGGACCCATATTCAGTTTTTTCTCCGTCTTAGTGAAAATACTCCTTTGGCAATTCTGGCAAAATTACGAACGGGCCGCAAGGTGGCGTCAAGGCATAATTATTGATCCGATTCTTTAGTAGGGTCATAAATTATTGTATGGAGCTCACCAAGACCGAAATTCTGATCCGATTCAGTGCTTCGACCCATACTCAGGTTTTTCTCCGGCTCAGTGAACATACTCCTTTGACAATACAGACAAAATTTCGAATGGGCCGCGAGGTGGAATAAGAGCATAATTATTGATATGATTCTTTCGTAGGGTCATAAAAGATTGTATGGAGGTTACCAAGACCGAATTTCTGATCCGATTCAGTGGTTCGACCCATACTTTGCTTTTTCACCTGCCTAGTGAACATACCCCTTTAACAATACTGGCAAAATTTCGAACGGGCCGCGAGGTGGCGTCAGGTCATAATTATTGATCCGATTATTTCGTTGGGTCATAAAATATTGAATGGAGTTCACAAAGACCGAATTTCTGATCCGATTTAGTTGTTCGACCCATACTCAGTTTTTACTCCGGCTCAGTGACATACCCCTTTGGCAATTCTGGCAAAATTACGAACGGGCCGCGAGGTGGCGTCAGGGCATAATTATTGATCCGATTCTTTAGTAGGGTCATAAATTATTGTATGGAGGTCACCAAGACCGAATTTCTGATCCGAATTAGCGGTTCGACCCATACTTAGGTTTTTCTCCGGCTCAGTGAACTTACCCTTTTGGCAACTATGGTAAAATTTCGAACGGGCCGCGAGGTGGGGTGAGGGCATAATTATTGATCCGATTCTTTAATAAGGTCATAAAATATTGTGTGGGGGTCACCAAGACCGAATTTCTGATCCGATTCAGCGGTACGACCCATACTCAGTTTTTTCTCCGGCTCAGTAAACATACCCTTTTGGCAATACTGGTAAAATTATTGATCCGATTATTTCGTTGGGTCTTAAAATATTGAATGGAGTTCACAAAGACCGAATTTCTGATCCGATTCAGTGGTTCGACCCAAACTCAGCGTTTTCTACTGCTTAGTGAACTTACCGTACCCCTTTGGCAAAACTGGCAAAATTTCGAACGGTCCGCGAGGTAGCATCAGGTCATAATTATTGATCCGATTCTTTCGTAGGGTCATAAAATATTGAATGGAGGTCACCAAGACCGAATTTCTGATCCGATTCAGTGGTTGGACCCATATTCAGTTTTTTCTTCGGCTCAGTGAACATACCCTTTTGGCAATTCTGGAAAAATTACGAACGAGTCGCAAGGTGGCGTTAGGGCATAATTATTGATCCGATTCTTTAGTAGGGTCATAAATTATTGTATAGAGGTCAACAAGACCGAATTTCCGAACTAATTCAGTGGTTCGACCCATACTCAGGTTTTTCTCCGGCTCAGTGAACATACTCGTTTGACAATACAGGCAAAATTTCGAACGGGCCGCGAGGTGGCATTAGGGCATAATTATTGATCTGATTCTTTCGTAGTGTCATAAAATATTGCATGGAGGTCACCAAGACCGAATTTCTGATCCGATTCAGTGGTTCGACCCATTCTTAGCGTTTTCTCCTGCTTAGTGAACATACACCCCTTTGACAATACTGGCAAATTTTCGAACGGGCCGCGAGGTGGCGTCAGGTCATAATTATTGATCCGATTCTTTCGTTGAGTCATAAAATATTGAATGGAGTTCACAAAGACCGAATTTCTGATCCGATTCAGTGGGTTCCACCCATACTCAGTTTTTACTCCGGCTCAGTGACATACCCCTTTGGCAATTCTGGGAAAATTACGAACGGGCCGCGAGGTGGCGTCAGGGCATAATTATTGATCCGATTCTTTAGTAGGGTCATAAATTATTGTACGGAGGTCACCAAGACCGAATTTCTGATCCGATTTAGCGGTTCGACCCGTACTCAGGTTTTTCTCCGGCTCAGTAAATATACCTTTTTGGCAATTATGGCAAAATTTCGAACGGGCCGCGAGGTGGGGTGAGGGCATAATTATTGATCCGATTTTTTAGTAGGGTCATAAAATATTGTGTGGGGGTCACCAAGACCGAATTTCTGATCCGATTCAGCGGTACGACCCATACTTAGTTTTTTCTCCGGCTCAGTAAACATACCCCTTTGGCAATACTGGTAAAATTACAAGCAAGCCATAAGGTGGCGTCATGGCATAATTATTGATATGATTCTTTCGTAGGGTAATAAAATATTGAATGGAGACCACCAACGAATTTTGATCCGATTCAGTTGTTCGACCCATACTGGCAAAATGAACATACCCCTTTGACAGTACTGGCAAAATTTCGAATCGCCCGCGATGGGGCGTCAGGGCATAATTATTGATCCGATTCTTTCATTGGACCATTAAATATTGTATGGAGGTCATTAAGACATAATTTCTGATTCGATTCAGTGGGTCGACCCATACTCTGCTTTTTATCCGGCTCAGTGAACATACCCCTTTGTCAATACTGGAAAATTTCGAACGGGCCGCGAGGTGGCGTCAGGTCATAATTATTGATCCGATTCTTTCGTAGGGTCAAAAAATATTGAATGGAGGTCAACAAGAATGAATTTCTGATCCGATTCAGTTGTTCGACAGATACTGAGCTTTTTCTCCTGCTCAGTGAACATACCCCTTTGGCAATACTGGAAAAATTTCGAACGGGCCGCGAGGTGGCGTCAGGTCATAATTATTGATCCCATTCTTTCTTAGGGTCATAAGATATTGAATGGAGGTCACCAAGACCGAATTTTTGATCCGATTCAGTGGTTCGACCCATACTTAGTTTTTTCTCTGACTCAGTGAACATACCCCTTTGGCAATTCTAGCAAAATTACGAACGGGCCGCGAGGTGGCGTCAAGGCATAATTATTGATCTGATTATTTAGTAGGGTCATAAATTATTGTCTGGAGGTCACCAAGACCGAATTTCTGATCCGATTCAGTGGTTCGACCCATACTCAGCTTTTTCTCCGGCTCAGGGAACATACGCATTTGGCAACACTTGCAAAATTTCGAACGGGCCGCGAGGTGGCGTCAGGGTATATTTATTGATCCGATTCTTTAGTAGGGTCAAAAAATATTGTACGGAGGTCACCAAGACCGAATTTCTGATCCGATTCAGTGGTACGACCCATACTCTAGTTTTTCTCCGGCTCCGTGAACATAACACTTTGGCAATACAGGTAAAATTACGAGCGGGTCTCGAGGTGGCGTCAGGGCATAATTATTGATCCGATTATTTCATAGGGTTATAAAATATTGAATGGAGGTCACCAAGACCGAATTTCTGATCCGATTCAGTGGTTCGACCCATACTCAGTTTTTTCCCCAGCTCAGTGAACATACCCCTTTGGCAATACTTGCATAATTTCGAACGGCCGCGAGGTGGCGTCAAATCATAATTATTGATCTGATTCTTTCGTAGGGTTATAAATAATTGAATGGAGGTCACCAAGACCGAATTTCTGATCCGATTCAATGGTTCGACCCATACTCAGGTTTTTCTCCGGCTCAGTGAACATACGCCTTTGGAAATTACGGAAAAATTTCGAACGGGCCGCGAGGTGGCGTTAGGGCATAACTATTGATCTGATTCTTTAGTAGGGTCATAAAATATTGTATGGGTGTCACCCAGACCGAATTTCTGATCCGATACAGTGGTTCGATCCATACTCAGTTTTTTCTCCGGCTCAGTGAACATACCCCTTTGGCAATACTGGCAAAAATTCGAACGGGCCGCGAGGTGGCGTCAGGTCATAATTATTGATCCGATTCTTTCGTAGGGTCAAAAAATACTGAATGGAGGTCACCAAGAACGAATTTCTGATCCGAATAAGTGGTTCGACCCATACTCAGTTTTTTTCTTCGGCAGTGAACATACCTCTTTGGCAATTACGACAAAATTTCGAACGGGCCGAGAGGTGGCGTTAGGGCATAACTATTGATCCGATTCTTTTGTAAGGTCATAAAATATTGTATGGGGGTCACCAAGACCGAATTTCTGATCCGATACAGTGGTTCGACCCATACTCAGTTTTTTCTCCTGCTCAGTGAACATACCTATTTGGCAATTCTGGCAAAAATTCGAACGGGCCGCGAGGTGGCGTCAGGTCATAGTTATTGATCCGATTCTTTCGTAGGGTCAAAAAATACTGAATGGAGGTCAACAAGACCGAATTTCTGATCCTAATAAGTGGTTCGACCCATATTCAGTTTTTTTCTCCGGCAGTGAACATACCCCTTTGGCAATACTGGAAAATTTCGAACGGGTCGCGAGGTGGCGTCCGAGTATAATTATTGATCCGATTGTTTCGTAGAGTCATAAAAATTGTTTGGAGGTCACCAAGACCGAATTTCTGATCCTATTCAGTGGTTTGACCCATACTCAGTTTTTTCTCCGGCTTAGTGAACATACCCCTTTGGCAATACAGGCAAAAGTACGAACGGGCCGCGAGGTAGCGTGATGGAGTAATTATTTATCTGATTCTTCCGTATGGTCAAAAATATTGAATGGAGGTCACCAAGACCGAATTTCTGATCCGATTCAGTGGTTCGAACCATACTCAGTTTTTTCTCCAGCACAGTGAACATACCCCTTTGAAAATACTTGCAAAATTTCAAACGGGCCGCGAGGTGGCGTTAGGGCATAATTATTGATCCGATTCTTTCGTAGGGTCATAAAATATTGTATGGGGTTCACCAAGACCAAATTTCTGATCGGATTCAGTGGTTCGACCCATACTCAGTTTTTTTCTCCGGCTTAGTGAGCATACCCCTTTGATAGTACTGGCAATATTTTGAATGGCCCGCAAGGTGGTGTCAGGGCTTAATTATTGATCCGATTCTATCGTAGGGCCATAAATATTGTATGGAGGTCATTAAGACCAAATGTTCTTATCCGATTCAGTGGTTCTACCCATACTCAGCTTTTTCTTCGGCTCAGTAAACATACCCTTTTGGCAATACTGTCAAAATTTCGAACGGGCTGCGAGGTGGCGTTAGGTACTAATTATTGATCCGATTCTTTCGTAGGGTCATAAAATATTGAATGGAGGTCAAGAAGACCGAATTTCTGATCCGATTCAGTGGTTCGACACATACTCAACTTTTTCTCCTGTTCAGTGAACATACCCCTTTCGCAGTACTGGCAAAATTTCGAACGGGCCGCGAGGTGGCGTCAGGTCATAATTATTAATCCTATTCTTTCTTAGGGTCATAAAATATTGAATGGAGGTCACCAAGACCGAATTTCCGATCCGATTCAGTGGTTCGACCCATACTCAGTTTTTTTCTCCGGCTTATTGAACACAGCCCTTTGGCAATTATGTCAAAATTTCGAAAGGGACGCGAGGTGTGGTCATGGCATAATTATTGATCAGATTCTTTCGTAGGGTTCTATAAGAATGTATGGTGGTCACCAAGAACGAATTTATGATCCGATTCAGTGGTTCGACCCATACATACCCCTTTGGCAATACTAGCAAAATTTTAAACGGGCCGCGAGGTGGCGTAAGGGCATAGTTATTGATCCGATTCTTTCGTAGGGTCATAAAATATTGTATGGAGGTCACCAAGACCGAATTTCTGATCCGATTCAGTGGTTCGACCCATGCTCCGGTTTTTCTCCGGCTCCGTGAACATACCCATTTGACAATAATTACAAAATATCGAACGGCCCGCGAGGTTGCGTCAGGGGATAATCATTGGTCCGATTCTTTCGTAGTGTGATAAAATACTGTAGGGAGGTCACCAAAACCGAATTTCTGAACCGATTCAGTGGTTCGACCCATACTCAGCTTTTTCTCCTGCTCAGTGAACATACCCCTTTGGCAAAACTGGCAAAATTTCGAACAGGCCGCGAGGTGGCATCAGGTCATATTTATTGATCCGATTCTTTCGTAGGGTCATAAAATATTGAATAGAGGACACCAAAACCGAATTTCTGATCCGATTCAGTGGTCGACCCATACTTAGCCTTTTCTCATGCTTAGTGAACAAACACGCTTTGGCAATATTGGCAAATTTTCTAACGGGCCGCGAGGTGGCGTCAGGTCATAATTATTGATCCGATTCTTTCGTATGGTCATAAAATATTGTATGGAGGTCACCAAGACCGACTTTCTGATCCGATTCAGTGGTTCGACCTATACGGAGTTTTTTCTCCGGCTCAGTGACCATACCCCTTTGGCAATTACGGCAAAATTTCGAATGGAGGACACCAAAACAGAATTTCTGTTCTTATTCAGTGGTTCGACCCATACTCAGTTTTTACTCCGGCTCAGTGACAAACCCCTTTGCAATTCTAGGAAAATTACGAACGGGCCGCGAGGTTGCGTCAGGGCATAATTATTGATCCGATTATTTGGTAGGGTTATAAATTATTGTATGGAGGTCACCAAGACCGAATTTCTGATCCGATTTAGCGGTTCGACCCATACTCAGGTTTTTCTCCGGCTCAGTGAACATACCCCTTTGGTAATATTGTCAAAATTTCGAACGGGCCGAGAGGTGGCGTCATGGCGTAATTATTGATCCGATTCTTTCGTAGGGTCATAAAATATCGTATGGACGTCAACAAGACTGAATTTCTGATCCGATTCAGTGGTTCGACCCATGCTCAGCTTTTTCTCCGACTTAGTGAACATATCTCTTTGGCAATACTGTCACAATTTCCAACAGGTCGCGAGGTGGCATCAGGGAATAGTTATTGATCCGATTCTTTATTAGGGTCATAAAATATAGTTTGGAGTTCAAAACGACTGAATTTCTGATCCGATTCAGTGGTTCGACCCATGCTCAGCTTCTTCTCCGGGTCAGTGAACATACCCCTTTGGCAATATAGTCAAAATTTCGAACGGACCGCGAGGTGGCGTCATGGCATAATTATTGATCCGATTCTTTTTTAGGGTCATAAAATATTGTATGGAGGTCATCAAGACCGAATTTCTGATCCGATTCAGTGGTTCGACCCATGCTCAGCTTTTTCTCCGGCTCAGTGAACATTCCCCTTTGGCAATAATGGCAAAATTTCGACCGGTCCGCGAGGTGGCGTCCGGGCATAATTATTGATCTGATTCTTTCATATTAGGTCATAAAATATTGTATGGAGGACACCAAGACCTAATTTCTGTTCCGATTCAGTGGTTCGACCCATGCTCAGCTTTTTCTCCGACTTAGTGAACATAACCCTTTGGCAATACTGTCAAAATTTCCAACGGGCCGCGAGGTGGCGTCAGGGCATAGTTATAGATCCGACTCTTTCGTAGGGATATATAATATTGTATGGAGGTCACCAAGACCGAATTTCTGATTCGATTCAGTGGTTCGACCCATGCTCAGCTTTTTCTCCGGCTCAGTGAACATACGATTTTGGCATTATTGGCCAAAAATTTTGAACGGGCCGCGAGGTAGGGTTAGGGCATAATTATTTATCCGATTCTTTCGTAGGGTTATAAAATATTGTATGGAGGTCACCGAGATCAAATTTCTATTCTGATTTAGTGGTTCGATCCACGCTCAGCTTATTCTTCGGGTCAGTGAACATACCTATTAGCCAATACTGGCAAAAATTTCGAATAACCCGCGAGGTTGCGTCAGGGCATAATTATTGATCCGATTCTTTTATTGGACCATTAAATATTGTATGGAGGTCAGCAAGACCGAATTTCTGATTCGATTCGGTGGTTCGACCCATGCTCAGCTTTTTCTCCGGGTCAGTGAACATACCCTTTTGTCAATACTGGCAAAATTTCGAACGGGCCGCGGGGTGGCTTCAGGTCATAATTATGGATCCGATTCTTTTGTAGAGTCCAAAAATTTTGAATGGAGGTCACCAAGACCGAATTTCTGATCCGATTCAGTGGTTCGACACATACTCAGCTTTTTCTTCAGCTCAGTGAACATACCCCTTTGGCAATACTGGGAAAATTTCGAACGGGCCGCGAGGTGGCGTCATGTCATAATTATTGATCCCACTCTTTCTTAGGGTCATAAAATATTGAATGGAGGTCACCAAGACCGAATTTCTGATCCGATTCAGTGGTTCGACCCATACTTATTTTTTTCTCTAACTCAGTGAACATACCCCTTTGGCAATTCTAGCAAAATTATGAACGCGCCGCTAGGTGGTGTCAGAGCATAATTATTGATCTGATTCTTTAGTAGGGTCATAAATTATTGTCTAGAGGGCACCAAGACCGGATTTCTGATCCGATTCAATGGTTCGACACATACTCAGCTTTTTTCCGGCTTAGGGAACATACCCCTTTGGCAACACATGCAAAGTTTCGAACGGGCCGCGAGGTGGCGTCAGGGCATAATATTGATTTGATTCTTTAGTAGGGTAAAAAAATATTGTACGGATGTCACCAAGACCGAATTTCTGATCCGATTCAGTGGTTCGACCCAAACTTAGGTTTTTCTCCGGCTCCGTGACCCTTTAGCAATACAGGTAAAATTACGAGCGGGCCTCGAGGTGGCGTCAGGGCATAATTATTGATCCGATTATTTCGTAGGGTTATAAAATATTGAATGGAGGTCACTAAGACCTAATTTCTGATCCGATTCAGTGGTTCGACCCATACTCAGTTTTTTCTCCGGCTCAGTGAACATACCCCTTTGGCAATACAGGCAAAATTTCGAACGGGCCGCGAGGTGGCGTTAGATCATAATTATTGATCCGATTCTTTCGTAGGGTCATAAATAATTGAATGTAGGTCACCAAGACCGAATTTCTGATCCGATTCAATGGATCGACCCATACTCAGGTTTTTCTCCGGCTCCGTGAACATACCCCTTTGGCAATTACGGCAAATTTCGAACGGGTCGCGAGGTGGCGTTAGGGCATAACTATTGATCCGATTCTTTAGTAGGGTCATAAAATATTGTATGGGGGTCACCAAGACCGAATTTCTGATCCGATACAGTGGTTCGACCCATACTCAGTTTTTTCTCCGGCTCAGTGAACATACCCCTTTGGCAATACAGGCAAAAATTCGAACGGGCCGCAAGGTGGCGTCAGGTCATAATTATTGATCCGATTCTTTCGTAGGGTCAAAAAATACTGAATGGAGGTCACCAAGACCGAATTTCTAATCCGAATTATTGGTTCGACCCATACTCAGTTTTTTTCTCCGGCAGTGAACATACCCCTTTGGCAATACTGGCAAAATTTCGAACGGGCCGCGAGGTGGCGTCCGAGCATAATTAATGATACGATTCTTTCGTAGAGTCATAAAATATTGTTTGGAGGTCACCAAGACCAAATTTCTGATCCGATTCAGTGGTTTGACCCTTACTCAGTTTTTTCTCCGGCTCAGTGAACATACCCCTTTGGCAATACAGGCAAAAGTACGAACGGGCTGCGAGGTAGCATCATGGAGTAATTATTTATCTGATTCTTTCGTATAGTCATAAAATATTGAATGGAGGTCACCAAGACCGAATTTCTGATCCGATTTAGTGGTTCGAACCATACTCAGTTTTTTCTCCGGCTCAGTGAACAAACCCCTTTGACAATACTGGCAAAATTTCGAACCGGCCGCGAGGTGGCGTCAGGTAAAAAATTATTGATCCGATTCTTTCGTAGGGTTAATAAATACTGAATGGAGGTCACCAAGACCGACTTTCTGATCCGAATCAGTGGTTCGACCCACACTCAGTTTTTTCACCGGCTCAGTGAACATACCTTTTTGACAATACTTGCAAAATTTCAAACGGGCCGCGAGGTGGCGTTAGAGCATAATTATTGATCCGATTCTTTATTAGGGTCATAAAATATTGTATGGGGTTCACCAAAACCGAATTTCTGATCCGATTCAGTGGTTCGACCCATACTCAGTTTTTTTCCAGCTCCGTGAACATACCCTTTTGACAGTACTGGCAAATTTTCGAATGGCCCGCTAGGTGGCGTCAGGGTTTAATTATTGATCCGATTCTTTCGTAGGGCCATTAAATTTTGTATGGAGGTCATTAAGACCAAATTTTATTATCCGATTAAGGGGTTCTACCCTTACTCAGCTTTTTCTCCGGCTCAGTAAACATACCCCTTTGGCAAAACTGGCAAAATTTCGAACGGGCCGCGAGGTGGCGTCAGGTCATAATTATTGATTCGATTCTTTCGTAGGTTCGTAAAATATTGAATGGAGGTCACCAAGACCGAATTTCTGATCTGATTCAGTGGTTCGACCCATACTTAGCTTTTTCTGCGGCTCAGTGAACATACCCCTTTGCCAATACTAGCAAAATTTTGAACGGGCCGCGATGTGGCGTCAGGTCATAATAATTTATCGGATTCTTTCGTAGGGTTATAAAATATTGAATGGAGGACACCAAGACCGAATTTCTGATCTGATTCAGTGGTTCGATATATACTCAACTTTTTCTCCGGCTCAGTGAACATACCCCTTTGGCAATACTGGCAAAGTTTCGGATGGGCCACGAGGTGGCGTCAGGTCATAATTATTGATCCGATTATTTCGTAGGGTCGTAAAATATTGTATGGAGGTCAGCAAGACCGAATTTCTGATTCGATTCGGTGGTTCGACCCATGCTCAGCTTTTTCTCTGGCTCAGTGAACATACCCCTTTGGTAATACTGTCAAAATTTCGAACGGGCCGAGAGGTGGCGTCATGGCGTAATTATTGATCCGATTATTTCGTAGGGTCATAAAATATTGTATGGAGGTCAAAAAGACTGAATTTCTGATCCGATTCAGTGGTTCGACCCATGCTCAGCTTTTTCTCCGACTTAGTGAACATACCCCTTTGGCAGTACTGTCACAATTTCCAACGGGCCGCGAGGTGGCATCAGGGCATAGTTATTGATCCGATTCTTTCGTAGGGTTATAAAATATAGTATGGAGGTCACCAAGACCGAACTTTTGATTCAATTCAATGGTTCGACCCATGCTCAGCTTCTTCTCCGGGTCAGTGAACATACCCCTTTGACAATACTGTCAAAATTTCAAACGGGCCGCGAGGTGGCGTCATGGCATAATTATTGATCCGATTCTTTCTTAGGGTCATAAAATATTGTATAGAGGTTACCAAGACCGGATTTCTGATCCGATTCAGTGGTTCGACCCATGCTTAGCTTTTTCTCCGGCTCTGTGTAAATATTCCTTTGGCAATACTGTCAAAATTTCCAACAGGCCGCGAGGTGGCGTCAGGGCATAATTATAGATCCGATTCTTTCGTAGGGTTATAAAATATTCTATGGAGGTCACCAAGACCGAATTTCTGATTCGATTAAGTGGTTCGACCCATTCTCAGCTTTTTCTCTGGCTCAGTGAACATACAATTTTGGCCATATTGGTAAAATTTTGAACGGGCCACGAGGTGGCGTTAGGGCATAATTATTTATCCGATTCTTTCGTAGGGTCATAAAATATTGTACGGAGGTCACCAAGATCTAAATTCTTTTCCGATTCAGTGGTTCGATCCACGCTCAGCTTTTTCTTCGGCTCAGTGAAAATACCCCTTAGCCAATACTGGCAAAATTTCGAACAGGCCGCGAGGTCGAGTCAGGTCATAATTATTGATCCGATTCTTTCGTAGGGTTATAAAATATTGAATGAAGGTCACCAGGACCGAATTTCTGATCTGATTCACTAGTTCAACCCGTACTCAGTTTTTTATCCGGCTCAATGAACATACCCCTTTGGCAATACTATCAAAATTTCGAACGGGCCGCGAGGTGGCGTCAGGATATAATTATTGATCCGATTCTTTCATAGGGTCATAAAATATTGTATGGAGGTCACCGAGACCGAATATCTGATCCGATTCAGTGGTTCGACCTATACTTAGTTTTTCTCCGGCTTAGTGAACATACCCCTTTGGCAATACTGGCAAAATTTCGAACGGTCCGCGAGGTGGCGTCAGATCATAATTATTGATCCGGCTCTTTCGTAGGGTCATAAATAATTGAATGTAGGTCACCTAGACCGAATTTCTGATCCGATTCAATAGATCGACCCATACTCAGGTTTTTCTCCGGCTTAGTGAACATACCCCTTTGGCAATTACGGCAAATTTCGAACGGGTCGCGAGGTGGCGTTAGAGCATAACTATTGATCCGATTCTTTAGTAGGGTCATAAAATATTGTATGGGGGTCACCAAGACCGAATTTCTGATCCGATACAGTGGTTCGACCCATACTCAGTTTTTTCTCCGGCTCAGTGAACATACCCCTTTGGCAATACAGGCAAAAATTCGAACGGGCCGCAAGGTGGCGTCAGGTCATAGTTATTGTTCCGATTCTTTCGTAGGGTCAAAAAATACTGAATGGAGGTCACCAAGACCGAATTTCTGATCCGAATTAGTGGTTCGACCCATACTCAGTTTTTTTCTCCGGCAGTGAACATACCCCTTTGGCAATACTGGCAAAATTTCGAACGGACCGCGAGGTGGCGTCCGAGCATAATTAATGATACGATTCTTTCGTAGAGTCATAAAATATTGTTTGGAGGTCACCAAGACCGAATTTCTGATCCGATTCAGTGGTTTGACCCATACTCAGTTTTTTCTCCGTGTTAGTGAACACCCCTTTGGCAATACAAGCAAAAGTGCGAACGGGCCGCGAGGTAGCGTCATGGAGTAATTATTTATCTGATTCTATCGTATGGTCATAAAATATTGAATGGAGGTCACCAAGACCGAATTTCTGATCCGATTCAGTGGTTCGAACAATACTCAGTTTTATCTCCGGCTCAGTGAACAAATCCCTTTGATAATACTGGCAAAATTTTGAACCGGCCGCGAGGTGGCGTCCGGTCATAATTATTGATCCGATTCTTTCGTAGGGTTAATAAATACTGAATGGAGGTCACCAAGACCGACTTTCTGATCCGAATCAGTGGTTCGACCAACACTCAGTTTTTTTCACCGGCTTAGTGAACATACCTTTTTGACAATATTTGCAAAATTTCAAACGGGCCGCGAGGTGGCGTTAGGGCATAATTATTGATCCGATTATTTAGTAGGGTCATAAAATATTGTATGGGGTTCACCAAAACCGAATTTCTGATCCAATTCAGTGGTTCGACCCATACTCAGTTTTTTCTCCGGCTCAGTGAACATACCCTTTTGACAGTACTGGCAAATTTTCAAATGGCCCGCAAGATGGCGTCATGGCTTAATTATTGATCCGATTCTTTCGTAGGGCCATTAAATTTTGTATGGAGGTCATTAAGACCAAATTTTCTTATCCGATTCAGTGGTTCTACCCTTACTCAGCTTTTTCTCCGGCTCAGTAAACATACCCCTTTGGCAATACTGGCAAAATTTCGAACGGGCCGCGAGGTGGCGTCAGGTCATAATTATTGATTCGATTCTTTCGTAGGTTCATAAAATATTGAATGGAGGTCACCAAGACCGAATTTCTGATCTGATTCAGTGGTTCGACCCATACTTAGCTTTTTCTCCGGCTCAGTGAACATACTATTTGCCAATACTTGCAAAATTTCGAACGGGCCGCGATGTGGCGTCAGTTCATAATTATTTATCGGATTCTTTCGTAGGGTTATAAAATATTGAATGGAGGACACCAAGACCGAATTTTTGATCTGATTCAGTGGTTCGACATATACTCAACTTTTTCTCTGGCTCAGTAAACATACCCCTTTGGCAATACTGGCAAAGTTTCGGACGGGCCACGAGGTGGCGTCAGGTCATAATTATTGATCCGATTATTTCGTAGGGTCGTAAAATATTGTATGGAGGTCACCAAGACCAAATTTCTGATTCGATTCGGTGGTTCGACCCATGCTCGGCTTTTTCTCTGGCTCAGTGAACATACCCCTTTGGTAATACTGTCAAAATTTCGAACGGGCCGAGAGGTGGCGTCATGGCATAATTATTGATCCGATTCTTTCGTAGGGTTATAAAATATTGTATGGAGGTCAAAAAGACTGAATTTCTGATCCGATTCAGTGGTTCGACCCATGCTCAGCTTTTTCTCTGACTTAGTGAACATATGTGACAATCGTCAATTTCAGGTTAACTCCATTAACTCAACTCCGTCAATTCAAACTTAAGATCATTGAATCTATAACGCATACCTCATTACATTTAAACTAGGGTTTAAATGACGCTTAACACTTACTACATGTGTAGTCTTTCGGGAATTACACCGAAACGCAATTGAGTTGACGCAAACAATTGAGGAATAAATGAAAAACGTCAAAACAATAATTATGTGATAATTATGTGTTAGACTTATGTGTTATGTGATAACATTGTTATAAACGTTAACTCAATGTGCTAGAACTAGTTAATTAAGCTAGAAAGATAACATTTGAAAGTGGAGGGACCTAGATGTAACATGATTATTATTAATAATATTATAAAACCCTAACTCCCCACCCTCTTTCCCTCACCTAAGTCGACGGCAGCCCCCCCATTGCTCTCCTCACAATCGGCTCACATACACACACATATCACTTGGTTTTGATCTTGATTTTTCACAATTGAAGCATCCTACATCCGTTTCTAGCCATCTTCTACCTTCCTCTTGCTTGTATTGGTGTTTTTGAAGGTATAATTACAAACCCTAGGTCCGATTTTCATATGTATATGTGTTCATATGTTTTATCTTGAGTTGATGATGGATTGATTGTGATATGATAACTAGAATTGGTATTATTACATGTTAATCGTTGTGTTCTTGATTTTGAATTCAAATAAAACCCTAACCATGGATGTAATGTGTAATTGATGTGCATGGATAGTGATTATGATGTCTAGGATGTTATATGAAGGAATTATGGTTTATAAATGGCTAATATGTTGAGTTTTGTTGCAAACAGTTTCTGGACAGATTGTGTTGTTGATGTTCAATTGACTTTATCGGGGTGTAAATGTGAAAATTGGTTGAGATTATTGATACTACAGTAAACTAGGTTGAGTCTAGTTTCTAAAGAATATAAATTTGCAATTTTTGGACGTGTAAAAGTTAACCTTTATGATTTTACAAAAACGTTGTGCAAAGCTGAGTTGTTAGACCTGCTGTTAGTTTGTTTTGTAAATGTTATATCTCATGAACTACGAGACCAATTGGGTTGGTTCCACTTCTGGAAGTTGACTTATTGAGTTAGAAACCTAACCCAAGTGGTCTTGCATTTGTTGGATTTTTCATTTAACAGGAATTTCAAATAACATTCTGTTGCGCATGAATTTGACTGTTATGAGCTTGCTGTAATGTTTTAGTCATTATGAGAAATCTTGGTGGAATAAAAATAAAATAAAATATGTTCTGGAAACCTAACACATGCATGTTTTTGTGATGATTTTTGGTAAATTAATTGAGATGCTATGATCGGTGGAATAGTACAATCTTTCAAGTAGAATTTCTGTCTCGGTGAAACTAGCTGCTGAATTTTGTGAAAATGCATGAAACATAATACTTGCTATATAATTGTTATGTTTTGACCAAATTGCTCCTGTGGGGAATACTTGCTATGTAACCGCGACGACCCATTAGTTATAATGATACGCACTGCATATGTTTGTGTAATCTTTGTTATCTTATCTCTATACCTCTTTCACTCATACGCGCGCATACACGGCTTACCTGTAGGGATGTCGACGCCACCCTCATCATTATCCGATCTGATCACTCATGCTCATGGGAAAGAACCGCAGATACCTACCGCATCGCCACCCCGAGTAGTCCCGGAACTTGAAGCTCCCGCACCGAAGATGTACCGCTTATCCGGAGGCATGTACGAAAACGAAGTTAGCTGGGATTGGTACCCTAATATGATCAGACGTATCATCTATCATGAACAAGTTCCCCCATTACCACCCCCGAACCACCCTGCTTACCCCAACACCCTACCACCCATAACCGAACCTGTAGATCGTGTGCTCGCAACTGTTGTTTCTTGCTTAGAGCGTGATGTTGGTTACATTCGCTATACGAGAGCGAACGTTTCTGGACTGTTAAAAGACGGAACCGAGACTAAGGAGGAAATTGCCCGCATGACAGCGGCAATGAAGGAAATGCAAGAGGCTAGTGATCAACAAATGAAGATTATGAGAAAGATGCAAGCTGAGATGATAGACTTGCAAGAACAACTCCAAGTAGCAAGGAATCGAACCGAGATAGCTTTAGAGCGTTGCGATGTCTTACAAATACAAATTGCTCAGAACGCAGCCGAACCTGAGGCAGAGCCTGAGGCAGAACCTGAGGCAGAGCCTGAAGAGGAACCCGAAGAAGATCCCGAAGAGGAGCCTGAGGAGGATCCCGAGGAAGATCCCGAGGAGGAACCTGAAGAAGAACCGGAGGAAGAACCGGCTGAGGAGGAGGCACACTCAGAGGTGTCCTCAGACGATGACATCTAAGGAAGATAACACCTAGATGGAGGGGTTGTCTCCATCCAAACTATTATTTTCTATGAATTTAAGGACTGATTTTAAATACTTTGTAGCGAATACAATGGTTTTAATCATGAATTATTATTTGGATTAATATATGGTTGTGATGTGATGTTTGTTTCTTATTTCTTTCTTACCTATCTTTTTATTACATGTATGGCGTGTTGCATATGAATGAAAAATTAATGTTTAACATTCTATGCTGTGATTCTAAAAAATGGCAGGAAGAAACGCTGGACACGGACGTGGTAACATCAACTTGACTGCAGCAGAACTCCAAACTCTGCTGAATGACCACGCGGCGGCCGCTCTAGCCGCACATGTACAGAACCAAGCTGGAGGTCCAATTGGAACGTGTACCTTCAAGAATTACCTTGAATGCAACCCCAGTACGTTTAAGGGCACCGAGGGAGCTATAGGCTTCCTGCGTTGGGCTGAGAAGGCCGAGTCGGCGTTTGAGATGTGTAATTGTCCCCCTGCCAGTAGGGTCAAATTTGCTGCTGGAACACTTGAAGCATCTGCCCTCACATGGTGGAATTCAAACGTGCAGATCCTTGGATTGGAACTGGCTAACGCGATGAACTGGGAGGAGTTCAAAAACATGATGCGAGAAGAGTACTGTCCTAGGGAGGAGATTGCAAAGTTGGAATCCGAGTTTTGGTCATTGAAGATGGTGGGTTCAGAAATCGAAGCCTACACCACCCGTTCTCACGAGTTGGCTGTGATGTGTCCACGGATGGTAGACCCGCCTAGTAAGAGGATTGAAATGTATATTGATGGGTTAGCACCGCAGATTCAGGGCATGGTGACGTCTTCCAGACCAGCCACGATTCAACAAGCGATCCGGTTAGCTCACAAACTGACGGATCAAGCAGTGACCCAAGGTGCGCTACCACCTAGGGGTTCAACCACTAAAGCCCGCGACAACCCGATTACTGACAACAACAACCACAACCCGAGCAATGGAAAGAGAAAGTTTGACAACACCAGATCCTCATCCTCGAACCCCCCACAGCAACAACACTACCGTAAGCCCGAACTCACTCGGGGCTTCAACAATCAGGGTCACAACAACAATAACAACGGTGGCGGGCAGGGTTCGAGCGGATATACTGGGAAATATCGGAAGTGCAACAGGTGCAACTATCATCATGCTGGCCCGTGTGACCGTGTCAAGTGTCTGAGATGCGGAAAGACGGGTCACCAGGCAAAGGAATGTAGAGGAGACCTTGCGGCAAAGGGTGCTCCTAAACCACCTATGACGACGAAGGGATGTTTCGAATGTGGGCAGGAGGGTCATTTCAGGAAAGATTGTCCCAAGCTGAAACAGAACGACAACAATGGAGGTAATGGAAGTGGCAGTGTGGTGGAAACAATGGTAAAGGAAGAGCTTTTGTTATTGGGTCGGGTCAAGCCCGCAATGATCCGTACGTGGTGACTGGTAAGTTCCCTGTGAACGATTGTCTTGCTTCTGTATTGTTTGACACTGGAGCTGATAGGAGTTTTGTGTCGAAAGCCTTTAGTCAACTCTTAGACTTAACTCCAACCCCGTTAGGTGCTAAGTTTCCAGTAGAATTAGCCGACGGAAAGTCTGTAGAAACGACTCATGTACTTGCGGGATGTAAGTTAAAACTGTCAGGTCATATTTTTGATATCGACCTCATACCGTTTACGCTTGGTAGTTTCGATGTCGTTGTCGGCATGGACTGGTTATCCGAGAACCGAGCGGAGATTATATGCCATGACAAGATAGTCCACATTTCTACCCCTTCCGGCGAGATCATTTCGATCCGGGGCGAGAGAAGCGGCATGACCACCAGTGTCATCACTCTCATGAAGGCGCAGAAGTATCTACGAAAGGGTCATCCGGCAATTTTGGCGCAGATTGTTGAGAAACCCGCGGAAGAGAAGTGAATTGAAGATATACCGATTATGCGAGATTTTCCGGAAGTTTTCCCGGAGGATTTGCCTGGACTCCCTCCTATTCGACAAGTCGAATTCTAAATCGAGTTGACCCCCGGTGCAGCACCCATAGCACGAGCTCCATATCGGCTCGCACCGACGGAGCTTCAGGAGCTGTCCACTCAGTTACAAGATTTGTTGGATAAGGGTTTTATCCGACCTAGCTCATCGCCATGGGGAGCCCCTGTCTTGTTTGTCCGAAAGAAGGACGAGACTTTCCGCATGTGCATCGACTACCGGGAGTTGAACAAGGTGACGGTCAAGAACCGTTATCCTTTACCCCGAATTGATGATCTGTTTGACCAGCTCCAAGGATCGAGTTATTACTCGAAGATCGATCTGCAATCTGGTTACCATCAACTAAGAGTGCGCGAAGAAGATATCTCAAAGACGGCTTTCAGAACACGGTACGGTCACTACGAGTTTTCGGTTATGCCTTTTGGACTAACCAACGCACCAGCCGTATTTATGGATCTCATGAATCGAGTATGCAAGGCGTACCTCGACAAGTTTGTGATTGTGTTTATTGACGATATCCTGGTCTACTCCAAGGACAAGGCTGACCATGAGGAACACTTAAGGGTAATTTTGGAATTATTGAAGAAGGAACAACTGTACGCAAAACTCTCGAAATGCGAATTTTGGCTTCGCGAGGTTCACTTTTTAGGACATGTGATCAACAAGAATGGTATCCATGTCGATCCCGGTAAGGTAGAGGCCATCAAAAACTGGGAAGCACCTAAGACCCCGACTGAGGTGCGGCAATTCCTAGGACTGGCCGGCTACTACCGGCGTTTCATTGATGGATTTTCAAAGATTGCCCAACCCCTCACCGCTTTGACTCACAAGGGTACTAAGTACAATTGGGGTGACGCGCAAGAATCCTCTTTTCAACTGTTGAAAACCAAACTCTGTAGCGCCCCCTATTCTAGCCCTACCCGAGGGAACGGAGAATTTTGAGGTACACTGTGACGCATCGATACAAGGTCTCGGTTGTGTGCTGATGCAACTCGAGAAGGTTATAGCTTATGCCTCTCGACAACTGCGGGTTCACGAGAAGAACTACACGACCCATGATTTGGAACTCGGAGCTGTGGTGTTTGCCCTTAAGATATGGAGGCATTACTTGTACGGTACCAAGTTTACCATTTACACCGACCACAAGAGTCTCCAGCATATCTACGATCAGAAGGAGCTGAACATGCGACAGCGTCGTTGGGTCGAGCTGCTTAAAGATTATGATTGTGCCATCAAGTACCACCCTGGCAAGGCCAATGTAGTGGCCGACGCTCTCAGCAGAAAAGAAACCGATAAACCTAGGCGAGTGCGAGCATTGCAACTCACGATTCATGCCAGCTTACCCGATCAGATTCGCGATGCACAACTTGAAGCGTTGAAGGATGATAATCTTCCATCGGAACTCATGCGGGGCATGAGCAAGCAACTTGAAACCAAATCGGACGGGGTCCGATATTTTGAGAACCGGATTTGGGTTCCACGATACGGAGAGTTGAGAACTCTAGTGATGGACGAAGCACACAAGTCCCGATATTCTATCCACCCTGGCTCAGATAAGATGTACCATGACTTAAAGGCACCTTACTGGTGGCCGAACATGAAAGCCGACATTGCCATCTACGTGAGCAAATGCTTGACTTGTGCCAGAGTCAAAATAGAATACCAGAAACCATCTGGTTTGCTGCAACAACCGGAACTTCCAATGTGGAAATGGGAACACATCTAAATGGATTTTATCACGGGTTTACCTAAGACACCGACGGGATGCGATACCATCTGGGTGATCGTTGACCGGTTGACTAAGTCGGCACAGTTTTTGGCGATTAAGGAATCGGACAAATTGGAAAGGTTGACTCGTGTCTACATGAAGGAAGTAGTGTCTAGACACGGAGTGCCTGTCTCAATTATTTTTGATCGAGATTCCTGTTTCACTTCGCACTTTTGGAAGTCGCTACAGAATGCCCTAGGCACACGCCTTGATATGAGCACAGCATACCATCCTCAGACGGATGGGCAAAGTGAACGAACTATTCAGACCTTAGAGGACATGTTGCGTGCATGTGTGTTGGATTTCGGAAAAAGTTGGGAACCTCACTTACCTTTGGTAGAGTTTTCGTATAATAACAGCTACCACGCAAGTATTAAAGCAGCGCCGTTTGAAGAACTGTACGGACGGAAGTGTCGATCACCACTCTGTTGGGCAGAGGTGGGTGACAGCCAAATCACTGGTCCAGAACTGGTACTCGAAACTTCGGAAAAGATTGTTCAAATCCGAAATCGCATGGCAGCAGCACGAGATCGCCAAATGAGTTACGCCGACAAGCGCCGAAAACCTCTCGAATTTCAAGTGAATGACAAAGTGTTACTCAAAGTCTCACCTTGGAAAGGTGTGGTTCGCTTTGGGAAGCGAAACAAACTCAACCCACAATACGTTGGTCCTTACCGGATAACGGAACGCGTTGGTCCGGTGGCGTACCGACTAGACTTACCAGCGGAACTCAGCAGTGTACACAATGTTTTCCATGTATCCAATTTGAAGAAATGCTTATCCGATGAAACCCAAGTAGTCCCTTTGGACGAACTGCAAATTGATGAACAGCTACGCTTCATTGAAGAACCAGTTGAAGTTTTGGACTGGGAAACCAAAACACTCAAGCACAGCAAACTTCCAATCGTTAAGGTTCGTTGGAACTCAAGACGTGGACCGGAGTTCACGTGGGAACGCGAGGATCAAATGATGAAAAAGTATTCTCACCTTTTTGAAGGGCTGACCAAACACAGAAAACCGCGAAACCCGACAAACCGTCAGAAATCACCGGAGGTATGAATTAAATTTCGGGACGAAATTTCTTTCTACTAGGGGATGATATGACAAACTGAAAATTTTTCTTACTTTTTCAGACACTCATCACGAATTGACTCAAATTTCCGGGACGAAAATTCTTTAACATGGGAATGATGTGACAATCGTTAATTTCAGGTAAACTCCGTTAACTCAACTCCGTCAATTCAAACTTAAGATCATTGAATCTATAACGCACACCTCATTACATTTAAACTAGGGTTTAAATGACACTTACACTTACTACATGTGTAGTCTTTCGGGAATTGCACCGAAACACAATCGAGTTGACGCAAATAATTGAGGAATAAACGAAAAACGTCAAAACAATAATTATGTGATAATTATGTGTTAGACTTATGTGTTATGTGATAACATTGTTATAAACGTTAACTCAATGTGCTAGAACTAGTTAATTAAGCTAGAAAGATAACATTTGAAAGTGGAGGGACCTAGATGTAACATGATTATTATTAATAATATTATAAAACCCTAACTCCCCTCCCTCTTTCCCTCACCTAAGTCGACGGCAGCCCCCCCCATTGCTCTCCTCACAATCGGCTCACATACACACACATATCACTTTGTTTTGATCTTGATTTTTCACAATTGAAGCATCCTACATCCGTTTCTAGCCATCTTCTACCTTCCTCTTGCTTGAATTGGTGTTTTTGAAGGTATAATTACAAACCCTAGGTCCGATTTTCATATGTATATGTGTTCATATGTTTTATCTTGAGTTGATGATGGATTGATTGTGATATGATAACTAGAATTGGTATTATTACATGTTAATCGTTGTGTTCTTGATTTTGAATTCAAATAAAACCCTAACCATGGATGTAATGTGTAATTGATGTGCATGGATAGTGATTATGGTGTCTAGGATGTTATATGAAGGAATTATGGTTTATAAATGGCTAATATGTTGAGTTTTGTTGCAAACAGTTTCTGGACAGATTGTGTTGTTGATGTTCAATTGACTGTATCGGGGTGTAAATGTAAAAATTGGTTGAGATTATTGATACTACAGTAAACTAGGTTGAGTCTAGTTTCTAAAGAATATAAATTTGCAATTTTTGGACGTGTAAAAGTTAACCTTTATGATTTTACAAAAACGTTGTGCAAAGCTGAGTTGTTAGACCTGCTGTTAGGTTGTTTTGTAAATGTTATATCTCATGAACTACAAGACCAATTGGGTTGGTTCCACTTCTAGAAGTTGACTTATTGAGTTAGGAACCTAACCCAAGTGGTCTTGCATTTGTTGGATTTTTCATTTAACGGGAATTTCAAATAACATTCTGTTGCGCATGAATTTGACTGTTATGAGCTTGCTGTAATGTTTTAGTCATTATGAGAAATCTAGGTGGAATAAAAATAAAATAAAATATGTTCTGGAAACCTAACACATGCATGTTTTTGTGATGATTTTTGGTAAATTAATTGAGATGCTATGATCGGTGGAATAGTACAATCTTTCAAGTAGAATTTCTGTCTCGGTGAAACTAGCTGCTGAATTTTGTAAAAATGCATGAAACATAATACTTGCTATATAATTGTTATGTTTTGACCAAATTGCCCCTGTGGGGAATACTTGCTATGTAACTGTTATGTTTTGACCAAATTGCCCCTGCGGGGAATGCTTGCTAAATAGTTGTCGTGTTTTGACCAAATTGCCCTTGTGGGGAATAATTGCTAGTTAATAGTTATGTGTGACCAAATTGCCCTTACGGGGAGAAATTGCTAGTGATGTACATTATTAATACATGACACGTAAATAATTGCTCACACATGTAATGTATCACGAATGTACTTGTTAAAGTCACACACGATTCACAAACGAAACACGAAACACATTGTGTGCATAGGTATTATGTGCCGAGTCTAGAGACTCGATAATAGTTCCGACACTTAGAAAAATCTCTTTATTGTTTTAGAACGCTAGAGAGAGTTTTCTGTGACGCGCATCACTTGGTGATTTATTTTTGGGAATTCTTCGCAAACAGTGAGTTTCACTTACCCCTTTAAACTGTTTTAAACGCTTTTCATTTGGGGGAGATAACATACTCCGATAAACGCATTTAAGATTTTGTTAGTAAATTATATATCACTTGTAAAGGCTAAGTGGCAAACGAAACATTTGAAGTCCTACACATCGAAACGGTTAATATTTGGAATAGCGAGTCACTGTTGAGTAGTACTACTGGGTTTGACAAACCCCACCCAACGCTAAACTCGACTGGAGGTCGAGCGGGTGTAATTTTGGCTAACACGTACCATGGTCTGGATGACCTTGTGACAAGGCACTTGATAAACAGTCAGCTTCGGTGTCGAACACTTAGTAATACTTGTTGTATAGGCTAGCTACCTATCGATATATAATTGATTTAACACTATCTGGTAACGCAAAACGCTAAACGCAAAACGCTGAACGCAAACGCTAAACGCTTTACTTTATATAAACTTGTGAACTCACCAACCTTGTGTTGACACTTTTAATATGTTATTCTCAGGTAGCCGAGGCGGGCGCGCGGTATAGGATCATGCATTGCTTGAAAACGCTTTTGTTATGCAAACTAATCTAAAACTGTTATCATTGGGTTTAAGTCGTCCTGTGTGACGCAACATTTTGTTTTATGGTTTTTACGCTTCATCATTTAAATACTCGTAAACGTTTTCATGGTTTTGAAACTTTGTTTTATGGTTTGATTATAACTAATGAATCCGATCCTGTTAGTTCACACCTTCTGACGGTAAAACTCCGTTGGTGGAATTTGAGGGTGTGACAACATAACCCTTTGGCAATACTGTCACAATTCCAACGGGCCGCGAGGTGGCATCAGGGCATAGTTATTGATCCGATTCTTTCGTAGGGTCATAAAATATAGTATGGAGGTCACCAAGACCGAACTTTTGATTCAATTCAATGGTTCGACCCATGCTCAGCTTCTTCTCCGGGTCAGTGAACATACCCCTTTGACAATACTGTCAAAATTTCGAACGGGCCGCGAGGTGGTGTCAAGGCATAATTTCTGATCCGATTCAGTGGTTCGACCCATGCTCAGCTTTTTCTCCGACTCTGTGTAAATACTACTTTGGCAATACTGTCAAAATTTCCAACGGGCCGCGAGGTGGCGTCAGGGCATAGTTATAGATCCGATTCTTTCGTAGGGTTATAAAATATTGTATGGAGGTCACCAAGACCGAATTTCTGATTCGATTAAGTGGTTCGACCCATGCTCAGCTTTTTCTCCGGCTCAGTGAACATACCATTTTGGCAATATTGGTAAAATTTTGAACGGGCCGCGAGGTGGCGTTAGGGCATAATTATTTATCCGATTCTTTCGTAGGGTCATAAAATATTGTACGGAGGTCACCAAGATCAAATTTCTATTCCGATTCAGTGGTTCAATGCACGCTCAGCTTTTTCTTCGGCTCAGTGAACCTACCCTTTAGCCAATACTGGCCAAATTTCGAACAGGCCGCGAGGTAGAGTCAGGTCATAATTATTGATCCGATTCTTTCGTAGGGTTATAAAATTATGAATGGAGGTCACCAAGACCAAATTTCTGATCTGATTCACTAGTTCATCCCGTATTCAGTTTTTTCTCCGGCTCAATGAACATACCCCTTTGGCAATACTATCAAAATTTCGAACGGGCAGCGAGGTGGCGTCAGGGTATAATTATTGATCCGATTCTTTCGTAGGGTCATAAAATATTGTATGGAGGTCACCGAGACCGAATATCTGATCCGATTCAGTGGTTCGACCCATACTCAGTTTTTCTCCGGCTCAGTGAACTTACTCCTTTGGCAATACTAGCAAAATTTTAAACGGGCCGCGAGGTGGCGTTAGGGTATAGTTATTGATCCGATTCTTTCGTATGGTCATAAAATATTGAATGTAGGTCACCATGACCGAATTTCTGATCTGATTCACTGGTTCAACCCGTACTCAGTTTTTTCTCCGGCTCAGTGAACATACCTCTTTGGCAATACTGTCAAAATTTCGAACTGGCCGCGAGGTGGCGTTTGGGTATAATTAATGATCCGATTTTTTCGTAGGGTCCTAAAAGAATGTACGGAGGTCACCATGACCGAATTTCTGATCCGATTCAGTGGTTCGACCCATACTCAGCTTTTTCTCCGGCTTAGGAAACATACCCCTTTGGCAACACTGGCAAAATTTCGAACGGTCCGCGAGGTGGCGTCAGGTCATAATTATTTATCTGATTTTTTCGTAGGGTCATAAAATATTGAATGGAGGACACCATGACCGAATTTCTGATCTGATTCAATGGTTCGACACATGCTCAGCTTTTTCTCCGACTTAATGAGCATACCCCTTTGGCAATACTGTCAAAATTTCCAACGGGCCGCGAGTTGGCATCAGGGCATAGTTATTGATCCGATTCTTTCGTGCGGTCAAAAATTTTTTATGGAGGTCTCCAAGATCAAATTTCTGTTCCGATTCAGTGGTTCGATACACGCTCAGTTTTTTCTTCGGCTCAGCGAACATAACCCTTAGCCAATACTGGCAAAATTTCGAACGCGCCTCGAGGTTGAGTCAGGTCATATTTATTGATCCGATTCTTTCGTAGGGTCATAAAAAATTGAATGGAGGTCACCAAGACCGAATTTCTGATCTGATTCACTGGTTCAACCCGTACTCAGTTTTTTTCTCCGGCTTAGTGAACATTCCCCTTTGGCAATACTGTCAAAATTTTGAACGGGCCGCGAGGTGGCGTCAGGGTATAATTAATGAACCGATTCTTTGGTAGGGTCCTAAAAGAATGTACGGAGGTCACCAAGACCGAATTTCTGATTCGATTCAGTGGTTCGACCCATGCTCAGCTTTTTCTCCGGCTCAGTGAACATACAATTTTGGCTATATTGGCAAAATTTTGAACGGGCCGCGAGGTGGCGTTAGGGTATAATTATTTATCTGATTCTTTCGTAGGGTCATAAATATTGTATGGAGGTCACCAAGATCAAATTTCTGTTCCGATTCAGTGGTTCGATCCACTCTCAGCTTTTTCTTCGGCTCAGTGAACATACCCATTAGCCAATACTTGCAAAATTTCGAACGGGCCGCTAGGTGGCATCAGGGCATAGTTATAGATCCGATTCTTTCGTGCGGTCATAAAATTTTTATGGAGGTCACCAAGATCATATTTCTGTTCCGATTCAGTGGTTCTATCCACGCTCAGCTTTTTATTCGGCTCAGTGAACATAACCCTTAGCTAATAATGGCAAAATTTCGAACGGGCCGCGAGGTCGCGTCAGGTCATAATTATTGATACGATTCTTTCGTAGGGTCATAAAATATTGAATGGAGGTCACCAAGACCGAATTTCTGATCTGATTCACTGGTTCAACCCGTTCTCAGTTTTTTCTCCGACTTAGTGAACATACCCCTTTGGCAATACTGTCAAAATTTTGAACGGGCCGCGAGGTGGCGTCAGGGTATAATTAATGAACCGATTCTTTCGTAGGGTCCTAAAAGAATGTACGGAGGTCACCAAGATCGAATTTCTGATCCGATTAAGTGGTTCGAACCATGCTCTGCTTTTTCTCCGACTTAATGAACAAACCCCTTTGGCAATACTGTCAAAATTTCCAACGGGCCCCGAAGTGGCGTCAGGGCATAATTATAGATACGATTCTTTCGTAGGGTTATAAAATATAGTATGGAGGTCACCAAGACCGAATTTCTGATTCGATTCAGTGGTTCGACCCACACTCAGCTTTTTCTCCGGCTCAGTGAACATACAATTTCGGCAATATTGGCAAAATTTTGAACGGGCCGCAAGGTAGCGTTAGGGCATAATTATTTATCTGATTCTTTCGTAGGGTCATAAATATTGTATGGAGGTCACCAAGATCAGATTTCTGTTCCGATTCAGTGGTTCGATCCACGCTCAGCTTTTTCTTCGGCTCAGTGAACATACCCTTTAGCCAATACTTGCAAAATTTCGAACGGGCCAAGAGGTGGCATCAGGGCATAGTTATTGATCCGATTCTTTCGTGCGGTCATAAATTTTTTTACGGAGGTCACCAAGATCAAATTTCTGTTCCGATTCAGTGGTTCGATCCACGCTCAGCTTTTTCTTCGGCTCAGTGAACATACCCCTTAGCCAATACTTGCAAAATTTCGAACGGGCCGCGAGGTCGCATCAGGTCATAATTATTGATCCGATTCTTTCGTAGGGTCATAAAAGAATGTACGGAGGTCACCAAGACCGAATTTCTGATCCGATTAACTGGTTCAACTCATACTCAGTTTTTTCTCCGGCTCAATGAACATACCCCTTTGGCAATACTATCAAAATTTCGAACGGGCCGCGAAGTGGCGTCAGGGTATAATTATTAATCCGATTCTTTCGTAGGGTTATAAAATATTGTATGGAGGTCACCAAGACCGAACGTCTGATCCGATTGATTGGTTCGACCGATGCTCAGCTTTTTCTCCGACGTAGTGAACATACCCCTTAGGCAATACTGTCAAAATTTCGAACGGGCCGCGAGGTGGCGTCAGGGTATAATTAATGATCCGATTCTTTCGTAGGGTCATAAAATATTGTATGGAGGTCACCAAGACCGAATTTCTGTTCCGATTCAGTGGTTCGACCCATGTTCAGCTTTTTCTCCGGCTCTGTGTAAATACCCCTTTGGCAATACTGTCAAAATTTCGAACGGGCCTCGAGGTAGCGTCATGGCATAATTCTTGATCCGATTCTTTCGTTAGGTCATAAAATATTGAATGGAGGTCACCAAGACCGGATTTCTGATCCGATTCAGTGATTCGACCCATGCTCAGCTTTTTCTCCGACTTAGTGAACATGCCCCTTTGGCAGTACTGTCAAAATTTCCAACGGGCCGCGAGGTGGCGTCAGGGCATAATTATTTATCTGATCCTTTCGTAGGGTCATAAAATATTTTATGGAGGTCACCAAGGCCGAATTTTTAATCCGATTCAGTAGTTTGACCCATACTCAGCTTTTCCTCCGGCTTAATGAACACACCCCTTTGACAATATTGTCAAAATTTCGAACGGGCCGCGAGGTGGCGTCATGGCATAATTGTTGATCCTATTCTTTCGTAGGGTTATAAAATATTGTATGGCGGTCACCAAGACCGAATTTCTGATCGATTCAGTGGTTCGACCCAAGCTCAGCCTTTTCTCCGGTTCAGTGAATATACCCCTTTGGTAATTACGGAAAAATTTCGAACGGGCCGTGAGGTGGCGTCAGGGCATATTTATTGATTCGATTCTTTCGTAGGGTCATAAAATATTGTAAGGAGGTCACAAGACCGAATATCTGATCCAATTATGTGGTTCGACCCGTGCTCAGTTTTTTCTCCGGCTCAGTGAACATACCCCTTTGGCAATACTGGCAATATTTCGAACGAGCCACGAGGTGGCGTCCGGTTATATTTATTGATCCGGTTATTTCGTAGGGTCATAAAATATTGTATGGAGGTCACCAAGACCGATTTTCTGAATTCAGTGGTTTGACCCATGCTTAGTTTTTTCTCCGGCTCAATGAACATACCCCTTTGTCAATACTGTTAAAATTTCGAACGGGCCGCGAGGTGGCGTTAGGGCATAATTATTAATCCGATTCTTTCGTATGGTCATAAAATATTGTATGGAGGTCCCCAAGATCAAATTTCTGATCTGATTCTGTGGTTCGATCCACGCTCAGCTTTTTCTTTGGCTCACTGAACAAACCCCTATGCCAATACTGGCAAAATTTCGAACGGGCCGCGAGGTCGTGTCAGGTTATAATTATTGATCTGATTCTTTAGTAGGGTCATAAAATATTGAATGGATGTCACCAAGAACAAATTTCTGATCTGATTCACTGTTTCAACCCGTACTCAGTTTTTTCTCCGGCTCAGTGAACATACCCCTTTGGCAATACTGTCAAAATGTCGAACGGGCCGCGAGGTGGCGTCAGGGTATATTTAATGTTCCGATTCTTTCGTAGGGTCCTAAATAAATGTACGGAGGTCACCAAGACCGTGATTCTGATCCGATTCAGTGGTTCGACCCATGCTCAGCTTTTTCTCCGACTTAATGAACATACCCCTTTGGCAATACTGTCAAAATTTCCAACGGGCCGCGAGGTGGCATCAGGGCATAGTTATTGATCCGATTCTTTAGTGGGGTCCTAAAATATTGTATGTAGGTCACCAAGATCAAATTTTTGTTCTGATTCAGTGGTTCGATCCATGCTCAGCTTTTTCTTCGGCTCAGTGAACATACCCCTTAGCCAATACTTGCAAAATTTCGAACGGGCCGCGAGGTCGCATCAGGTCATAATTATTGATCCGATTCTTTCGTAGGGTCATAAACGAATGTACGGAGGTCACAAAGACCGAATTTCTGATCCGATTAACTGGTTCAACTCATACTCAGTTTTTTCTCCGGCTCAATGAACATACCCCTTTGGCAATACTATCAAAATTTCGAACGGGCTGCGAGGTGGCGTCAGGGTATAATTATTGATCCGATTCTTTCGTAGGGTTATAAAATATTGTATGGAGGTCACCAAGACCGAACGTCTTATCCGATTCATTGGTTCGACCGATGCTCAGCTTTTTCTCCGACGTAGTGAACATACCCCTTAGGCAATACTGTCAAAATTTCGAACGGGCCGCGAGGTGGCGTCAGGGTATAATTAATGATCCGATTATTTCGTAGGGTCATAAAATATTGTATGGAGGTCACCATGACCGAATTTCTGTTCCGATTCAGTGGTTCGACCCATGTTCAGCTTTTTCTCCGGCTCTGTGTAAATACCCCTTTGGCAATACTGTCAAAATTTCGAACGGGCCTCGAGGTAGCGTCATGGCATAATTATTGATGCGATTCTTTCGTTAGGTCATAAAATATTGAATGGAGGTCACCAAGACCGGATTTCTGATCCGATTCAGTGATTCGACCCATGCTCAGCTTTTTCTCCGACTTAGTGAACATGCCCCTTTGGCAGTACTGTCAAAATTTCCAACGGGCCGCGAGGTGGCGTCAGGGCATAATTATTTATCTGATCCTTTCGTAGGGTCATAAAATATTGTATGGAGGTCACCAAGGCCGAATTTTTAATCCGATTCAGTAGTTTGACCCATACTCAGCTTTTCCTCCGGCTTAATGAACACACCCCTTTGACAATATTGTCAAAATTTCGAACGGGCCGCGAGGTGGCGTCATGGCATAATTGTTGATCCTATTCTTTCGTAGGGTTATAAAATATTGTATGGCGGTCACCAAGACCGAATTTCTGATCGATTCAGTGGTTCGACCCAAGCTCAGCCTTTTCTCCGGCTCAGTGAATATACCCCTTTGGTAATTACGACAAAATTTCGAACGGGCCGTGAGGTGGCGTCAGGGCATATTTATTGGTTCGATTCTTTCGTAGGGTCATAAAATATTGTAAGGAGGTCACAAGACCGAATATCTGATCCAATTATGTGGTTCGACCTGTGCTCAGTTTTTTCTCCGGCTCGGTGAACATACCCCTTTGGCAATACTGGCAATATTTCGAACGAGCCACGAGGTGGCGTCCGGTTATATTTATTGATCCGGTTATTTCGTAGGGTCATAAAATATTGTATGGAGGTCACCAAGACCGATTTTCTGAATTCAGTGGTTTGACCCATGCTTAGTTTTTTCTCCGGCTCAATGAACATACCCCTTTGTCAATACTGTTAAAATTTCGAACGGGCCGCGAGGTGGCTTCAGGGCATAATTATTAATCCGATTCTTTCGTATGGTCATAAAATATTATATGGAGGTCCCCAAGATCAAATTTCTGATCTGATTCTGTGGTTCGATCCACGCTCAGCTTTTTCTTTGGCTCACTGAACAAACCCCTATGCCAATACTGGCAAAATTTCGAACGGGCCGCGAGGTCGTGTCAGGTTATAATTATTGATCTGATTCTTTAGTAGGGTCATAAAATATTGAATGGATGTCACCAAGAACGAATTTCTGATTTGATTCACTGTTTCAACCCGTACTCAGTTTTTTCTCCGGCTCAGTGAACATACCCCTTTGGCAATACTGTCAAAATTTCGAACGGGCCGCGAGGTGGCGTCAGGGTATATTTAATGATCCGATTTTTTCGTAGGGTCCTAAATAAATGTACGGAGGTCACCAAGACCGTGATTCTGATCCGATTCAGTGGTTCGACCCATGCTCAGCTTTTTCTCCGACTTAATGAACATACCCCTTTGGCAATACTGTCAAAATTTCCAACGGGCCGCGAGGTGGCATCGGGGCATAGTTATTGATCCGATTCTTTAGTGGGGTCCTAAAATATTGTATGTAGGTCACCAAGATCAAATTTTTGTTCTGATTCAGTGGTTCGATCCATGCTCAGCTTTTTCTTCGGCTCAGTGAACATACCCCTTATCCAATACTGGCAAAATTTCGAACGGGCCGCGAGGTCGCGTCAGGTCATAATTATTGATCCGATTCTTTCGTAGGGTCATAAAATATTGAATGGAGGTCACCAAGACCGAATTTCTGATTTGATTCACTCGTACAACCCGTACTCAGTTTTTTCTCCGGCTCAATAAACATACCCCTTTGGCAATACTATCAAAATTTCGAACGGGCCGCTAGGTGGCGTCAGGGTATAATTATTGATCCGATTTTTTCGTAGGGTCATAAAATATTGTATGGAGGTCACCAATACCGAATATCTGATCCGATTCAGTGGTTCGGCCCATAATCAGTTTTTTCTCCGGCTCAGTGAACGTACTCCTTTGGCAATACTAGCAATTTTAAATGGGCCGCGAGGTGGCTTAAGGGTATAGTTATTGATCCGATTCTTTAGTATGGTCATAAAATATTGAATGGAGGTCACCAAGACCGAATTTCTGATCTGAATCACTGGTTCAACCCGTACTCAGTTTTTTTCTCCGGCTCAGTTAAAATACCCCTTTGGTAATCCTGTCAAAATTTCGAACGGGCCGCGAGGTGGCGTCAGTGTATAATTAATGATCCGATTCTTTCGTAGGGTCATAAAAGAATGTACGGAGGTCACAAAGACCGAATTTCTGATCCGATTCAGTGGTTCGACCCATGCTCAGCTTTTTCTCCGACTTAATGAACATACCCCTTTGGCAATACTGTCAAAATTTCCAATGGGCCGCGAGGTGGCATCAGGGCAAAGTTATTGATCCGATTCTTTCGTAGGGTCATAAAATATAATATGGAGGTCACCAAGATCGAACGTCTGATCCGATTCAATGGTTCCACCCATGCTCAGCTTTTTCTCCGACTCAGTGAACACCCCTTTGGCAATACTGTCAAAATTTTGAACGGGCCGCGAGATGGATTCATGGCATAATTATTGATCATATTCTTTCGTACGGTCATAAAATATTGTATGGACGTCACCGAGACCGAATTTCTGATCCGATTCAGTGGTTCGACCCGTGCTCAGCTTTTTCTCCGGCTCTGTGTAAATACCCCTTTGGCAATACTGTCAAAATTTCGAACGGGCCGCGAGGTGGCGTCATGGCATAATTATTGATCTGATTCTTTCGTAGGGTCATAAAATATTGAATAGAGGTCACCAAGACCGGATTTCTGATCCGATTCAGTGATTCGACCCATGCTCAGCTTTTTCTCTGACTTAGTGAACATGCCCCTTTGGCAGTACTGTCAAAATTTCCAACGGGCCGCGAGGTGACGTCAGGGCATAATTATTTATCTGATTCTTTCGTAGGGTCATAAAATACTGTATGGAGGTCACCAAGACCGAATTTCTGATCCTATTCAGTATTTCGACCCATGCTCAGCTTTTTCTCCGGCTCAGTGAACATACCCCTTTGGCAATACTTGCAAAATTTCGAACGGGCCGCGAGGTGGCGTCATGGCATAATTATTGATCCGATTCTTTCGTAGGGTTATAAAATATTGTATGGTGGTCAACAAGACCGAATTTCTGATCCGATTCAATGGTTCGACCCATGCTCAGCTTTTTCTCCGGCTCAGTGAACATACCATTTTGGTAATATTGGCAAAATTTTGAACGGGCCGCGAGGTGGCGTCATGGCATAATTATTGATCCGATTCTTTCGTAGGGTTATAAAATATTGTATGGAGGTCACCAAGACCGAATTTCTGATCCGATTCAATGGTTCGACCCATGCTCAGCTTTTTCTCCGGCTCAGTGAACATACCCCTTTGGTAATTACGGTAAAGAATCGAACGGGCCGCGAGGTGGCGTCAGGGCATAGTTATTGATTCGATTATTTCGTAGGGTCATAAAATATTGTAAGGAGGTCACAAGACCGAATATCTGATCCAATTAAGTGGTTCGACTCATGCTTAGCTTTTTCTCTGACTTAATGAACATACCCCTTTGGCAATACTGTCAAAATTTCCAACGGGCCGCGAGGTGGCATTAGGGCATAGTTATTGATCCGATTCTTTCGTAGGATCATAAAATACTCTATGGAGGTCACCAAGACCGAATTTCTGATCCGATTCAGTAGTTCGACCCAAGCTCAGCTTTTTCTCCGGCTCAGTGAACATACCCCTTTGGCAATACTGGCAAAACGAGGTGGCGTCATGGCATAATTATTGATCCGATTCTTTCGTAGGGTTATAAAATATTGTATGGAGGTTACCAAGACCGAATTTCTGATCCGATTCAATGGTTCGACCCATGCTCAGCTTTTTCTCCGGCTTAGTGAACATACCATTTTGGCAATATTGGCAAAATTTTGAACGGGCGGCGAGGTGGCGTCATGGCATAATTATTGATCTGATTCTAACGTAGGGTTATAAAATATTGTATGGAGGTCACCAAGACCGAATTTCTGATCTGATTCAATGGTTCGAACCATGCTCTGCTTTTTCTTTGGCTCAGTGAACATACCCCTTTGGTAATTACGGCAAAGATTCGAACGGGCCGCGAGGTGGCGTCAGGGCATAGTTATTGATTCGATTCTTTCGTAGGGTAATAAAATATTGTAAGGAGGTCACAAGACCGAATATCTGATCCAATTAAGTGGTTCGACCCATGCTCAGCTTTTTCTCCGACTTAATGAACATACCCCTTTGGCAATACTGTCAAAATTTCCAACGGGCCGCGAGGTGGTATCAGGGCATAGTTAATGATCCGATTCTTTCGTAGGGTCATAAAATACTGTATGGAGGTCACCAAGACCGAATTTCTGATCCGATTCAGTAGTTCGACCCATGCTCAGCTTTTTCTCCGGCTCAGTGAACATACCCCTTTGGCAATACTGGCAAAATTTCGAACGGGCCGCGAGGTGGCGTAATGGCATAATTATTGATCCGAGTCTTTCGTTGGGTTATAAAATATTGTATGGAGGTCACCAAGACCAAATTTCTGATCTGATTCAATGGTTCGACCCATGCTCTGCTTTTTCTCCGGCTCAGTGAACATACCCCCTTGGCAATAATGTCAAAATTTCAAACGGGCCGCAAGGTGGCGTCAGGGCATAATTATTGATATGATTCTTTCGTAGGGTCATAAAATATTGTATGGAGGTTACCAAGACCGAATTTCTGATCCAATTCAGAAGTTCGACCCATGCTCAGTTTTTTCTCCGGCTCAGTGAACATACCCCTTTGGCAATACTGTCAAAATTTTGAACGGGCCGCGATGTGGTGTCAGGACATAATTATTGATTAGATTCTTTCATAAGGTCATAAAATATTATATGGAGGTCACTAAGACCCAACTTCTGATCCGATGCAGTGGTTCGAACTATGCTCAGTTTTTTCTCCTGCTCAGTGAACATACCACTTTGGCAATACTGGCAAAATTTCGAACGGGCCACGAGGTGGCGTCCGGTTATTTTTATTAATCCGATTCTTTCGTAGGGTCATAAAATATTGTATGGAGTTCACCAAGACTGATTTTCTGAATTCAGTGGTTCGACCTATGCTTAGTTTTTTCTCCGGCTCAATGAACATACCCCTTTGTCAATACTGTCAAAATTTCGAACGGGCCGCGAAGTGGCGTCAGGGCATAATTATTAATCCGATTCTTTCGTATGGTCATAAAATATTGTATGGAGGTCACCAAGATCAAATTTCTGATCCGATTCAGTGGTTCGATCCATGCTCAGCTTTTTCTTCGGCTCAGTGAATATACCCCTTTGCCAATACTGGCAAAATTTCGAACGGGCCGCGAGGTCGTGTCAGGTTATAATTATTGATCTGATTCTTTCGTAGGGTCATAAAATATTGAATGGATGTCACCAAGACCGAATTTCTGATCTGATTCACTGGTTCAACCCATACTCAGTTTTTTCTCCGGCTAAGTGAACATACCCCTTTGGCAATACTGTCAAAATTTCGAACGGGCTGCGAGGTGGCGTCAGAGTATAATTATTGATCCGATTCTTTCGTAGGTTGATGTGTGGGTAAAATAATATGTTTTTAATGTCTTATATCGTGTGTTTTAGCTTTTAATATATACCGAACACGATTACTTTAAGTGTTGTTATGGTTTAAGGTGTTTGGTGCTTAAAACGAGTAAAAGCGTCCATCATATATATCATGTTATTTTATATTATTATTTCACACTTGAGTTAGATAGTTCTTGAAATTAAATATATAAAAGAAAAAGAAACATTGTGTCACAGATCGTGACATTTGTACAATAAATGAAAATAATTAAAATCAAGTATTATCTTGGATATGATTGATTATAATATGTGTTATTCTTTTATGTAGGAAAACTTTTAATTGCAAGAATGGAGATATCATGTGACATTGTGATCTCAAGTGAATATCTGGATGCATACTCTCACTAAAAGTTTATTATGTAGTCCATGGAATAAAAACAATATATCATCCTAAATCTACAAGGGATAAAACAATATATTGTTGGTGGGCTAAACTCAAGCCCACGTGATCACCTTATGAATTAAATAGGGCATATATCGACAACCAGAGAGGAGGCAGCCCTGGGGGTGTGACGCAAGGCAGAAGATAAACAACAGCAAATCAAAGGGCAGAAAGCAGTAGCCCTTGGCTGGGGTTGCACAAAAATCAAGAAACTATAATCATGATCATGCAAGGCTAATCTCGTTGTAACTTCCTCTAGGTGAATGGTTTATATAGGTTAAGCACTCAATTTTGTTTGTTTGTATATTGGATCTGTTTATGTGATGACAAACATTTAACAAATTGAAGTATTAGTTAATTAAACAGTTTGTTAGTGTTTTGAGTTCTTTCTTTACAACCACGTTCGGTTGATGACAAAACCTAGAAGCGGGTTGGGTGACTAAAGGGGGTTGACTTGATACTAGTAGACTGGGTAATTGAATTGTATAGGTTTGATGACAAAAGCCTATCTCAATAGCCACTTAACTAATTTCCAACATCATGTTTATTTGGTGTCCGATTAATCAAATGAGTTTTGTGTGAAACCTAGAACCTGGACCCGGAGGAGATTGCATTTTCTTTAAATTGTTTTTAAAATCAATCTTTTAATTTTCGCTTGACATTGTTTGTCCATCTTAGTTAATTAATATTATATTAAAAATCAAACAAACTTTGTAATACTGACCACATGCTCCTCGTGGATACGATACCCTACTTACTCTAACTATTTAGTTTAATTGGGTTTTTGAATGACTAAAACGACGGTCATCAAAATGGTGCCGTTGCCGGGGAGCTAGTGCGCTTAGTGTTGTGTTGCTTGTTTGATTAAAATAAATAAATATTTTTTTAAAAGGTAAAAAAAATAATAATAAAAATCCAAAAATATTTTTTTTTATTTCTTTTTGTTTAAGTTCGGTATTACACTTGGTATTGCTTGTTTTTGCTAGTGCAGGATCTTATTATAGCGTCGACAGCATACATATAGTTCGATTATGAGTTATTATAGTAATCAAAGTTCACCCGGTGGCCCGCCATACCCACCATTCACACAAGAATTCTCAAACTTTGACCTACCACATCCTTAAACACAAAACCAATATGAATATGATGAGTTTGATGAGTTTGTGCTTTCGGTGCCACAATTTAATCAAAGAGGTCAGAATCGGGTCAAGTTGGGTCAGCAGAGGTATAATGGTGATCAACATAACAATTATGGAGGACAACATGGTCAATATGAGTATATGGATGGAGTGCCTAGGTCGAATCACAAAGCCCCGGTTAGAGGAGTTTCCAGTCATTTTGTGCCTATAGTACCAAAGAACGTCTCACTGTTCGAGCCACCACATCAGAATGCAAGATCTTTTGAGATACCAATTCAGAATTGCTATGAAGGAAGACAAAGTAACTATCAAAGCAACTTGCAGAATCAAGGGAATAGGCAAGCGAGTCAGCATGGGTCGGATGATAACTCCATCAATGAAAAATTGGATACAATTATTGAGTTAATGATGGATATTCGGAATGGCAACGAGATCAGAGATAAGGAAATCAAGGCATTGTCACAGCAGGTTGGACAATTAACTAAAGAAGTGGAAATCATCAGAAGAGATCAAGGTAAGCTTTGTAGTGATGCTCAGAAATGCCCAGCTCAAAAATCCTCTAACACAACGAGTGTCCACATAAATGAGGTAAGTACTCGTCCTCTTTCTGAAATTTCTATTGTTGAAACTCATTCACCACAATGTGTTGAGGGTGGGGTGAATGATATAATCTAGTCTAAGGTTGATAGTGAACATTATCAGAAAGTTAAAGGTTTTACAAAGTCTGAAAGTGGTACAAATAACATGTTTTCTGAAATTAGTAATTTGAATGTGAAAGTTCCATTTCCAATGGCTTTACTTGCACCAAAAAATTTAAGTAAACAGGAACAACCTAAGAGTGAAAAATGGGAAATTTTTGAAAAGTGAAAATAAATAAACCGTTGCTTGAACAAATTAAAGCGAGTCCTGATCATGTTGAGTGTTTAGAAGAGTTAAGTACCCACAAGCGACGTCACAAGTTTCCTTAACAACTTGATTTAACTGCTAGTGTGAACGCCGTTTTGATGGGTACCCTTCCCCCGAAACTTCAAGATCCAGGAACACCTATTATTTCAATACAAATAGGTGATTTTAAATTAGATAGGGCTTTATTGGATCTTGGAGCTTGTGTAAGTATTTTACCAGGGAGTTTATATGATCAGTATGAATTTGGGCCACTACAAAAAGTTAAAACAACAGTGGTGTTGGCTGATCAAACTCCTACGTGTCCTAGGGGGATTGTAAAGGATGTGATTGTAAAAGTTGGTGAATTCTATTATCCTGTGGATTTCCTCGTGCTTGATTGTGTAAAGAATACACAACCGACTGTTATTATGAGTAGACCGTTCTTAGCTACAACAAAGTCTATTATTAATTGTGCTGAGGGAACGGTTAGAATGAGGTTCGGGGAAAAGAAAATGAGTTTAAAAATGTTTTCTAATTCGTTTAATTATAAAACTGACAAGTGTGGATCTCCTGAGAAGGAGAATCAAACAGAAAAGAAAGAGTGTTTTATGATTGACAGGTTAAATGAAGAGAAGGTAAAGAAGAAGTCAAGAAGGAGAAGAAGAAAAAAGGTGGAGTTTGATTGTTACAGAGAAATATGTAAATTTTATGATCAAATTTGGGAAAATTCTAATGATGAGAGTAGAACAAGTTTAAGATCGGAAGGAGGCAAGCACCCTACGAGACCACCATGAAATATTATATGGAGGTCACCAAGACCAAATTTCTGATCCGATTCAGTGGTTCAACCCATGCTCAGCTTTTTCAACGACTTAGTGAACATACCCTTTTGGCAATACTGTCAAAATTTCCAACGGGCCGTGAGGTGGCATCAGGGCATAATTATTGATCCGATTCTTTCGTAGGTGACGTGAGGTCGAAGACTCACTCAAAAATAAACTGATTACAACTAAATAGATAGAGATAAGCGGGTATCGAACACAGGGAGTTTGTGAAAATTGTGTTAATAAGTAGCTTTATGGATAAACTAAATTAAGCTAAGTTAATCTAAGTGCAAAATGTAAATTCAGTGATTTGGTTGTTTTGATTTTTGATTAACAAAATTAATTAAAACAATAAACGAGTTTTAAACAATATAAGAAAGAATGCTCTCTCCCGATTTCAGGTTTCCAATGTTAATAAAGTTAATGTTTACTTGTGAGGTGAATTACACAATTATAATTCGTGAAAATGCGTTTGGATGTGATAAGCGAGGACTAAGTACTTGGATTAGAAAACGCAAGGTTGTCACTCAATAATCAGTTTAGTATTGCTAACCCTAATTCTCTTCTACTAAATCTCGATTGCCTATGGCACCAAGAACGGATAGTTAAGAACACGAATTATACCATACTAACAACTACAAAACAAACACGCAATCACCATAGCACAATAATCAAATGATCACAATACTATCTCACCAATAACATAAACGATTAACAATTATCCAAGTAGAAAACCTTACAATTCGGGAGAGAACAATAAGAGTAATAGCCATACACTGTTTGATTAATCATCACATCAATTAGGTTAATCGAACGGATCATAAACCCAAGCAAATGATTATAATCACCAAAGTCTTGTTCTTGCTCTCAAAAATTCGTCCCTAGGTTGTTTAGAATGAAAAGATAGGTGAAAAGACACCAAAAAACGGAATAAAAACAAAGGTAAATTGGCAGTTACGGCGCGGACCGTGGCCCACGGTTCACACCGTGGCCCATGGTCCAGTTATGGTGACCAGGGAAGCCACGGTACGGTGGATTCTGATGTTTTTGAGCTGGGTTGACCGTGGGCCACGGTGGAACAGTTGCTCAATTTATTGTTTTCCTCATATCTTTCTCGTTTCAACTCCGTTTTCTTCGCCGTTTTCGCCCACGTTCTCGTGATTTCATCCTCTATCTCCTCATACCTGAAAATAACCACACAACAATAGTTATCTAGTTCCCATGAAATTAACACTTAATGCATAGATTTTTATATCATTTAAGCACACTTACGGGTCATCCTCCGATGCACCCGTCAGTAGGATCATAAAATATTGTATGAAGGTCACAAAGACCGCATTTCTGATCTGATTCAGTGGTTCGACCAATGCTCAAAGAATCGGATCAATAATTTTCGAACGGACCGCGAGGTGGCGTCATGGCATAATTATTGATCCGATTTTTTCGTAGGGTCATAATATATTGTATGGAGGTCACCAAGACCGAATTACTGATCCGATTCAGTGGTTCGACCCATGCTCAGCTTTTTCTCCGGCTCAGTGAATATACCCCTTTCGAAATATTGGCAAAATATTGAACGGGCCGCGAGGTGGCGTTAGGGCATAATTATTGATCCGATTCTTTCGTAGGGTCATAAAATATTGTATTGAGATCACTAAGACCGAATTTCTTATCTGATTCAGTGGTTCGACCCATACTCAGTTTTTTATCCGGCTCAGTGAACGTACCCCTTTGGTAATTACGACAAAATTTCGAACGGGCCGCGAGGTGGCGTCAGGGCATAGTTATTGATTCGATTCTTTCGTAGGGTCATAAAATATTGTAAGGAGGTCACCAAGACCGAATATCTGATCCGATTCAGTGGTTCGATCCATGCTCAGTTTTTTCTCCGGCTCAGTGAACATACCCCTTTGGCAATACTGTCAAAATTTCAAACGGGCCGCGCGAGGTGACGTCAGTGCATAATTATTGATCTGATTCTTTCGTAGGGTCATAAAATATTATATGGAGGTCACCAAGTCCAAATTTTTGATCTGATTCAGACGTTCGACCCATGCTCAGATTTTTCTCCTGCTCAGTGAACATACCCCTTTGGCAATACTATCAAAAATTCGAACGGGCGGCGAGGTGGCGTCAGGGCATAATTATTGATCCGATTATTTCGTAAGGTCATAAAATATTGTATGGAGGTCACTAAGACCGAACTTCTGATCCGATTCAGTGGTTCAAACCATGCTTAGTTTTTTCTCCGGTTCAGTGAACATACCCAATTGGCAATACTGGTAAAATTTCGAACGGGCCACGAGGTGGCGTCAGGTTATAGTTATTGATCTGATTTTTTCTCGTAGGGTTATAAAATATTGTACGGAGGTCACCAAGACCGATTTACTGATCAGATTGAGTGGTTAGACACATGCTCAGTTTTTTCTCCGGCTCAATGAACATACCCCTTTGTCAATACTGTCAAAATTTCGAACGGGACGCGAGGTGGCGTCAGGACATAATTATTAATCCGATTTTTTCGAAGGGTTATAAAATATTGTATGGAGCTTACCAAGATCAAATTTCTGATCCGATTCAGTGGTTTGATCCACGCTCAGCTTTTTCTTTGGCTCAATGAACATACCCATTTTCCAATACTGGCAAAATTTCGAACGGGTCGCGAGGTGGCGTCAGGTTATAATTATTGATCTGATTCTTTCGTAGGGTCATAAAATATTGAATAGAGGTCACCAAGACTGAATTTCTGATCTGAATCACTGGTTCAACCCATACTCAGTTTTTTCTCCGCCTCAGTGAACGTACCCCTTTGGTAATTACGTGTAGGTTCCTGAACGGATCGTACACGGGATATCGCTAACAATGCAGGTGCGGAATCCCTGCGCAGGTAGTTACGAGTGTAGAGATAGAATCACACGAGCAATAAATTAAACACGTTATATTGATAACCGAACACGTGACTCACGGTCACTATTACAGAAGATGACACGTAACAATACGAAACACACTGAAACAAACCCTAAAACGATCACTCCAAACTGTTTCGTCTGAAACAGTTTATATACACGACAACTTCGCCATAGGCGAAGTTGTCAATAACTTCGCTGATTCAACAAGTTCGCCATAGCGAACTTGTTGACAACTTCGCGCATTACAAAACAAACATAAACAAAACATAATTACATTACAGACTCGATTACAAATGCTAGACTATGAACTACTGACACACATGTACCAACAGACTCCCCCTTGGCAGTAGCTTCATATCTTGATCTTTAAATCTTGAGTCTTGTAATCTTCACCTCTACGCGTGCGCCCCTTCTCTCACACATACCGACACTACCCTTTGATATTTCCTAGCTTGATCCTTCCAAGCAGGAATGTAGAAGATCTTCTTCTCGTTGAGCACTTTCAAATCAGCCTTCAATAGATTAACAAGATGCATCGGGTCGTACACCCGAAGTACTTCTTGTTCATCCTCATCTTCCATTACCGCCTCAGCTGTCTCACAATCCACGTACCACCATTTTAAATCTTTTAGGACGTTCTTGGGCATAACTTTCATCGGTACTTCTTTTAAATGACGGACTGGTTTATACTTCATTACCATCCAAGGTTTGCCGTCAGCCCTCATTCCACGATCTTTATCTTCTATCAACTTTCCTTTTTGAGGCTTTAGCAGTTCAAACTTTTTGTCTTTAATGGCTTCTTTCCAGACGATCTTCCCAATGATTCTTGCCATATCATCATTACTTCTATTGATCAGCCCCAATCTCGCTAAATCTTTCACCTCACATTCTGGTAAGGAATTCAGAGATCTCAACAATCTCTTAAAGTACTGAATGCCGTCGTACCGTTTGATCACAAATAGTTTCAGCTCTTTGTCGTACAACCAGCATATGATTCCTTTCTTTGACTCTGCATAGCCCTTTATATTATAAGTCTTTCTGAACATCGTTGGCACTGCAGGCTTCTTGGTTTTAACAAACCACTGAGCACAGCCTTCTTTCCAGTTCGGCTGCTCCTCCCATACTGTATCTTCTATCACGCTCTCATCCCCCAATTCTGATCTCTCAACAGCTGGAATCTCATGTTCCACTGAATCATCCACAATCTCACCTTCTTCTAATACATCTTCCACATTAATCTGTTCTCCAATCCTCTCAATCTCATCCATAGGCAACACGTCATCATCATCCATCAACTCATCGTCCTCCTCCTCATCCAACTCCTTCAACGCATCAATAACGTCTTCAACATCAGCGTCGTCATCCACAACTACAACATCATCACCAGCTGCATTTGTAGACTCCCCCTCAGTTGTGGAAGCTCCAAGAGCCTGAGAGGTTCTTGGCAGCTCATCACCTGCACCTGAAGGTGCATTGGGATCATCGTCATGATCTTCTCGTCTTTTCGTTCTCAACTCATCGCCCCTACACGTCTTCTCCCCCTGAGATGCCAAGTAATCCTTGAAGGCATCTATTATTCGTCCATGTTCAACCAGGAGGGCAGCTTGTAGTCGATTGGATTCCACTAGGCGGTCAATAGTCTTTGACTGTTCAGCAACAATCCGCTCTAGCGAAAGAATCCTCTCGGTATCTGAAGTAGGCAATGGAGTTGGAGGAACATCAGCAGAAGTGACCGCAGGTGGTACACTTGGTAACCCTGCAGTAGAAGTGATTGTCGACTCCACAAACCGTGCAACTACCACCGGTGGATTAAGCGGTTGAGGTGGTAGGGACACAATTGTTGGTGCCGACGTCTCGATCGCTGTAACCTGTGCAGTAGTAGGAATAAGAGACATACCAGATAAGGCAGGTGGAGCAAAACGTACTAGTCTTGAAGATTCTCCAGCTCCCGAACCTATCCCTCTCTGTTCTCTTCTTGAACGTCTTAGCACAATCTGTACTGCCTCCTCTTCATCCACTTCATCCTCCTCCACGGTTCTCGGCCTCTTTCCCGTAGTCCGTTCCCGAGACACCATAAGTCTTCTTGCCTCAGCAAACGTCTCGTCTAGATCAGAGTCAGCTACCGAAGTAGCTGCTCTGGTAACATCCATAAACTGAGGACCCTAGACATCCATATCAAACAAACCATGTCCACTAAAAGCAGCATCTAGATCAACATGTTCAGCAGTGGACACAGCCTGAGATATAGTAGCTGGCACAGCAGCAGAAGATACAACAGGCGCAGCTGATACAGCATGAGGTGCTGCCGCCTGATGTGGTTGCGGATCCCTGAACTCGTCCCCTCCTGCAGGAACATACTCCGGGTTAATGAGATGCCCGAAAAGTGGAGTATGCATGGGACGCCGCTCAGGGTTGCTACGAGTGCTCGACGTTCTGCACTGAGCAAAGATACGTTTTGTTACGCACTCAACGTATCTGATAGGGCGTCTTTGCGGTATAGACGGAGCGACATGATTAATAATCATTTGTAGAAACCGAGGATACATAATAAAACGCTCGCGCGCCGTCGCCCGTCTCTGACGATCAATCTCGTAAAAGATTAGCTGACTAAAAGAATATCTGCGGTTGTAAGTCAGCGCAATCATAGCCGATTGCATCGTCGCACCCATCCCGTCTGTTCCTGCCTTTCTGCCGGACATGCATACTATCAACACATGCATCAAAAAGCGCCATTGATCCAGCAGAAAGCCTTTCCTCCTTTGCGAGTCCCCCAGCGGACCCGAATAACCCATCCTTAAGTAAGCTCCGTCACGGAAAGGAGCTACGAATTCCGTTGGGTCGTCTCTCGTTTCATCACCGAACTGCAGAGCCAACCGTATGTCTTCCGAGGAAAACTGTATGTCTTGACCATTGACAGTTGCTCGCATCACTGGAGGCTCAGGTCTGCAATCATAATACACCATCTGCCAGAAATCTTGAATGTTGGGCAGAGATATGGGTAGTGTATTAGTGATCGCGTGAAAAACTCGTGATCGTTGGAGAAATGTGATAATCTCCCTATAGTCTTCAACGCCTCGTGCGTCTGGATCCAAAGTGATGTATTGGTTATGGGCTGGGAAGAATTGTCGTTGCTCATCACCATCATCACCTCCAGCACCTCCAACAGCAGCCATATCTGCACAAAACAAATCAAGTTAGAGACCATATAACCATCTCACAAGTTCGCTGTGTACCATGTGCGAAGTTGTGATGTACAGGCGAATTTAAAGGTGAGGCGAAGTTGGGAACAACTTCGCTTCATCTGTAAGTTCGTCTAAAATCTTATAAAAAATTTGAAATAGGCGAAGTTGTGTTCAAGGCGAAGTTATGGATAACTTCGCCATAGGCGAAATTAAGCTTCAAGCGAAGTTGTGGATAACTTCGCTGAAGGCGAACTTAAGCCACTGGCGAAGTTGAGAATAACTTCGCGTAAACCTTAACTTCGCCTGAATCTGAACCGGCGACTGTTCAGATTCAAACAAGTTATATCCGACGTTTCGGACCGATTTAACGATCCACCAATGAAGAACGGCATGGATTAATGATATTGAGACGTGAAGGACGTCCATGAACACGTAACACAAAGGTGAAAAACTTGGTTTTGAAGGTTCGACGACCCGAGGTCTCGAACCGGGTAAAACTATAACGAACGAGTAAGTTTGGATGATATTGACAACACATACCACGAGTATAGTAGAAACTAGGAACACAAGATCGAAATCGAAAGTGAAGAATAAGATCTGGATGTAATGGTGTTTAGAACAAGTTCGCCGGTAATTCGAAAAAAATGATACTGTTACTGTTTACAATCCCTTATATAGGGCAGAGTTGGTTCAGGCGAAGTTACGCTTAACTTCGCCAAGGCGAAGTTAAGCACAACTTCGCCGAATTCAACAACTTCGCCCGTAATTTTCAAAATCAGCCCTTTAAGTTTGAATAATCTAGAATTTAACCTTATAAATTACCAAAAAGAGTTAAACAAATATGATCAAGATCTAGTAACCAACAATAATATAACTACAAAAAACAAAAAACTTAGAAAAAATTTTAACGAAATAAGGGATCAAATTTCAGTCTAGTCAGGGACCACTACGTTTTAGAAAAGATCCTAACAGGAATCATACTAACGATGTGACTGTCACTTAGATCCGTGTTTAGCTGTATTATGACATAGAGACACAGGTTGTAAGCATGTAAATAACGTAAATGGTTTTCATCGTTTCTGTGATACGGATTAAGGTTCAGTTAAGCTCAAAAGTTTAAGATGGCAACATCTCAGAGATAATGATGTCTTCTATCTATTCTCAAAGCGTATTTGGCTATACCCAAATCACCCCGAATTGACTTCGACCCATAATGTCTGATTATCTTGTAGATACACTATGTCTGCCTCCCGTTTTCTTCTAACTCCAGACTTGAGAAGTCTTGATTGTTACTATGTCTCATAAGTATTTAAAAATATACACGTATATATATATATATATATATATATATATATATTTTTTTTTTTTTTTTAAATTAAACATTTTTATCGACTTCGGAGTACTAAATCACTGCAAGTCCCGAATCTGGATCACTGCAGTATCTTGAAATGCTTTCTTCACGGGAATCAGAACACTCACGGGCTCGTGTATGACTGGGTAGTCGCTTTTCTGCCTATCCTTCGAAAAGATATGTATGAAGACATACAAAACTCTTAAGGAGTTTCCACGTAAATTCGAGTAAATTTAAGTTAGTATCACATACACTTTTACGCACCATAAAAATTACCATGACATACAATGACTGTTCTAAAGCCTTTTAAGCCTAATAACTTCACTAGTTAAGCACACACAATCAGTATATATATCATTTTCCAAGGTTGGATCAATTTTCTGTTAAACACAGCATAGAACTTCATACGAAGTAACAGACTTGAAAATTAATTTCATTTCCCAAAAAAAAACTTTAAATTCAATCGCCCCAATCACGTCAAAGTCGTCAGGTAAACGGCTATCCTGAAGATCCAATGGATCAACTGGACCGACCACATACAAGTATGTGTCCTTCTTACTAAGTATGACCGACTAATTTTCAGCAACTGAAAGAACACACGTCATAGCTGCCCCGGTCACTTTCAGTCTTCCGGTTAATGGCTATCCTCATTCTCTAAGTTGAAACGAGGACCAAAACATATCCTAGGATATGTCCATCAAACTGAGGTAACCGACTAATTTTAAGCAAAAATGACCCATGTTTTTTTTTTTTTTTTTTTTTTTTTTTTTTTTTTTTTTTTAACAAAGACATGGTTACTCGGGATTGATCATCCCGTTTAGTTCAATTAGGTTTTGAAATCTGGATTTATCAAACGCTTTTGTAAACAAGTCAGCAAAATTTTCAAGTGTATCAACTTTTTCGATCTTTATCAGTTTCTTCTCAGCACAATCCCGTATGAAGTGATGACGAATGCCAATATGCTTAGTTTTACTGTGCTTCACGGGATTGTTAATTACTGAGATGGCGGCAGTGTTATCAATTAAAATAGGAGTAAGTAAGAAATTCAGACCATAGTCGCGCAATTGTTGCTGAATCCACAAAACCTGAGAGCAGCAGTTGGATGCTGCCATGTATTCAGCTTCGCATGTTGAAATTGCAACTGATGTCTGTTTCTTGCACTGCCAGGAAACTAATCTTCCTCCAAGAAACTGACAGCCTCCTGTTGTTGACTTCCGACTCTGATTACAGCCACCATAATCAGAATCTGTATACGCCACCAGTTCAACGTCTCCTCCCTTTGGGTACCACAACCCTAGTTTCGGCTTGCCCTTAAGATACCGCAAAATCCTCTTCACACCTTTCATGTGAGATTCCTTTGGGTTTGCCTGAAAACGAGCACAAAGACAAACAGAAAACATTATATCGGGCCTAGAAGCAGTTAAATACATTAATGAACCTATTATAGCCCGATACAGAGTAGGGTCCACATCTGCGTCACCGTCTGATTCAGCGCCCAATCTGTGATTGACGCAGATTGGGGTGTCATATGGAGAACTGTCCTCCATCTTGAATCTTTTAAGCACATCATGAACATACTTTGTTTGATGAATGAACATCCCATCCTTCTTCTGATCAACCTGCAATCCTAGAAAGAAGGTTAGTTCACCCATAGCACTCATCTCGAATCGTTTCTTCATGACAGCCTCAAAATCCTGACACATGGATACTCTTGATGCAGCAAAAATGATATCATCCACGTAGACTTGAACCAGTAAGAAGTCACATCCTTCTCTCTTCACAAACAGCGTACTGTCAATCAATCCTCTTTCAAAACCATTTTCCAGCAAGTAGTCCGATAACGTTGAATACCAGGCACGAGGTGCCTGATGTAACCCATATAACGCCTTGCTCAACCTGTATACGTGATCCGGAAAGTCTGGGTCAGGAAAACCCGGAGGTTGCTCAACATACACAACCTCATCAACTTTTCCGTTTAGAAACGCGCTCTTCACATCCAACTGAAATACCTTCATCTTTTTAAATGCAGCAAACGCCAAAAACAATCGAATCGCTTCTAACCGGGCAACAGGAGCAAACACCTCATTGTAATCAATACCCTCTTGCTGATTAAAACCTTTAACAACCAGCCTCGCCTTATTTCTCACGATAATTCCCTTATCATCTCTCTTGCACTTGAACACCCATTTAGTGCCTATAGCATGCACATTCTTTGGTTTTTCAACCAAGGTCCAAACTTCCATTTTTTCGAACTGAGCCAACTCTTCTTGCATGGCTTCGACCCACGAGCTGTCCTTTAAAGCCATTTGATAATTCTTTGGTTCAATTTGGCTTATAAAGCAGGAGTACAAACATTCATTCATTATACCCGTTTCTTTTATGCTTGAATAAACACAGGTGTGCTCATTCAGGCTACTTCTGGTTTGTACACCAGAGGACACATCACCTATAACATTCTCCAATGGGTGATCTTTGTGAATTCTCGTGGTCGGAACAGCACCGACATGCAAATTGTCTTCCAAGTTTGAAGAGATCTCATCTATAGTAGTTTCAGGCTGAGAGTGAAAAGGATTAATAAACTCATCTTCAGTTGAGGCCGCAGGGGTATCGATAGGGTTTGATGTGGAAGGCTGAGATCTTTCTGTCATCTGATGTTGCATTACCTCCTCTTCCTCATCAAATATCATCTTCGTCACTGCTCTTTCGTCTTCTTTAGAAATTTCCAAAGTAGGTACGTTAAACGACTTAAAAAGTTTAACATAGTCAAACAGCTCAGCAGGTCCATTGCTTGGTTTTGGCGGTTGGTAACTAGTAATGTCGGTGTTACAAACCACCTCCACCTTGCAAGTTGTCGTATTGAAGACCCGTCTGTTGGGAGTCCCAACAACATAACCGACTAGGATTCCCTCATCAGCTACTTCACCAAATTTCGAATTAGTCTTCAAAATCGAACAAGGAGACCCAAAAGGTTCAAGACCGCACAAGTTGGGCTTCCTTCCGTGCATAAGCTCGTAACAGGTTTTTCCAAGTCTCTTAACGGTTAACACCCGATTCAGAACATAGCAGGCTGTAGCAACTGCTTCAGCCCAGAACATCACAGGAAGCTTTGAGTCTGCCAGCATAGTTCTGGCTCCTTCAATCAACGTTCGGTTCTTCCTTTCAGCTACTCCGTTCTGTTGTGGAGTATACGGAGCGCTGTATTGATGCTCAATACCCTTCTGAAGACAAAAGATTTCCATCTCAAAGTTCTTGAACTCTGTCCCATTGTCGCTTCTGATGAATTTAACTGATTTACTCATGACGTTCTCGACTTTTGTAATTAGATTCTTCACCATCTGAGTCGTCTCGTCTTTCGTTTTCAGAAAATATACCCACGAGTATCGCGAGTAATCATCAGTTATTTCCAAGCAGTAAGAAGTACCACCTAGACTTTGTACATTCACCGGACCGAAGAGATCCATATGAAGTAGTTCTAGAGTACCAGCAATTGAGTTGATCGTCTTGGTGAGATGGCTTTTCTTGTGTTGTTTTCCCTTCTTGCATGCTATGCATTTATCTTCAAAGTTAAAACTCTTTAAGGGAACGCCCATCACAAGCCCATTTTTGACAATGAAGTTCATCTTACGAAGATGAATATGTCCCATTCTCCTGTGCCATAATTCTGATTCTGATTCGCTTGCCTTTGTCATTAAACAGGATTCTCCGGTGACCATTTCAGTAGACCTCATATCCATCACGTATGTATTCGTTTCACGTGGAGCTTTCATTACTATCCATTCTTCTGGTATATGAAAACCAGGCTTCAATACAATCGCTTCATTCTTAGTGAAATGGACAGTGTATTCTTTATCACAAATCTGCGACACACTCAGCAGATTGTGCTTTAATTCCTCCACAAAATTTACATTTTCAAGTGTCATTCTCCCATTCGACACAGTTCCTCTACCGGTAATCCTTCCATCGCTTTCACCAGCAAAACTAACTCTTGCTCCCTGAACAGGTTTTAAATCTTGCAACAAGTGTTTGTTGCCCGTCATGTGCCTGGAACAGCCGCTATCTACAATCCAAAGATTGTTGGCAGCCCTGTTCAACTGTTCCTGCACAATAAAACAAAGAGTTAGAATCTTGGGACCCAAGACCAATTGGTCTTGGATCGATACATCTCGTACCCTGGCTTTCTCAAGTTAGCATCAGGATAATTTCTGTAAGTCCTGTTAGGGAATCTCCCTGCAGATTGAGCGTAATGCCTTCCAAACCTTTGAGAATTGAAAGTGTTATATCTTGTGGTTTGGTTGTAAAACTGAGGTTTGGTTTTATGAAAACATGAATTCGATACATTTTGGCATTTTTTAAAGTTTTCATTTTTAGCAGTAGCATAATGACGCTTATACTCAGTTTTATTTGGCTTCTCATCTCTAAATCTCGGTTTCAAAGGGCAATCTGCAACTAGATGTCCTAACTTGTTACATCTAAAGCAACATCGACTCTCCATTTTCTTGTCAAATGTTGGTTTGGATGTAGAGGCAGTGTTACCAGCCGTTCGTCTCACATAAGGTGGGACGTACGGATTGAGTGGAGAACTCTTTTTAGAAACTTTATTTTTATCTCCATCGGTGGGTAAACCTACCTTCTCTTTTGTCTGACCAGATTCGGACAACTTATCCGAATCTGATGAGACTGGACTTGAAACAGAAATATTCACACTAGAAACAGGCGAACTTGTTTCGCCACAGCTAACACTTGGTTCAACACTTGTAATCTTGATAGGAGTTGTCTGAGAAACCTCGAAATCAACAGATTTCTGAACACTTGGATTATAAGTATAGTTGTGGTTAAAGGGTGGTGGAACTTCGTGATATCCGATTCCTCCCCTCTTTGCAGAGGTACCTGGATCACTCACAAGGTGATCAAGGATTGCCGAGGAATTCCTGAACTGCTCAAGTTTGCGGTTCAGTTCCACCACCTTTACCTGGTGGTCAGCAATCTGTTTATCCCGATCAGCAATCACTTTAGTTTTTTCCTCCAAAACTTCATAACTAAGATCAATTATTTCAATTTTCTCAGCAAGTTTAAGCTTTAAGCTTTGAATGTCTTTTTCACATGCTTTTATTTTAATTTTATAACTTGTTTCTCTTGCTTTTGTAAAATGGTGATCTTCTTTAATAGTTTTAAAGTCAGCATCTAAACGGACGTACTGATCAGTCAAAGTTGTTAGTTGCTCAGACAAATTTTCACAATTAGTACAAATATTTTTATTTCTTACCTCGGAGCGAGTGTCCTTGTCATTTGCCATGAAAGCTGTTTCTTCTTCAATAGCTTTCTCAGTTCCATCAACCTTCTCACATTCAGTCTCAGCCATGTTTGCTTGCTCACCAGAACCACTTGAATGCAGGTTCCAGTTGTACTCACCTGCTTCTCTGGTCAACATGGCGTTAATCTCTCTGTTAATTCCAGAATGTTGTGTAGGCCGACCTTGTCCTCGTTCAACCCTCTCATTTCTGCATTCCTTGGCAAAGTGCCCGTACTGTTGACAATTATAGCACCTTACCTTGGATTTGTCGAACCCAGGCCGACCACCAACAAACTTTCTCCCAGTTTTGTTCATAAACCGTTTCACACGCCTCACAATCATTGCCATTTGCCATTGCAAGTCCATCTCCTCCAGATCATCAGCATCGATCTGGTCGTAATCCTCATCTAGTACAGCAGGGTCCACAATCTTCCCCTGGATGTAGTTTTCGTAGGAAGCAATAAATGATGCATAGACTGCAAACTGCTCTTCAGCAGATTTTACACTCATAGGCATCTTGGAATAACTATTGCTTGATGCATTTGCAGAAAAACTACTTGTGGATGCTTGAGGCTTTGAAGTACTAGATCCTCCAGCAACGAAACATACATCACCATTCGTGTTTACAGAAACGTTTCCTTCATGAGACGAGTCAGAGCCTGACTCCCCTTTAGAGTAATAAGCAGCAGATTCAGGCCTTGAACTTGAGCCTGAGTTAACCTTTGCACCATACATACCAGGGTCTTGTATCTGATCTGTAGGTGTTTCTTTTCGAACCATATTAAGCTCATAAGTTCTGAGCTTGTTCACTGCCGTTTCAAGATCATAATTAGGAAAGTCTCTGTCTTCCCTCATAAGAACGGTGTACATTTTCCACTTCGGTGGGAGAGCATCGAGAAGTTTTTCAACGATCTCTTCTTCTCGGTAAGCAATCGAATAATTGCTAAGCTCTGTCATTAGATGATAGTATCTGGTGATAATATCATCCAGCGATTCGTTCTTCAAAAATTTGAAGACGGAGAACTGGGTCTTCAAAAGTTTTACCTTCGATGCACGGATACCCACATTCCCCTCGAATCTATTTTCAAGAGCATCCCAAAGCTCTCTTGCAGAAGTGTACTTTCGGAACGTATGGAGAACTTCTTGAGGAAGTGCCATTGTTATCGCAGCATGGGCCTTGCTTTCGGCCTCGTACATTTTCTTTTCTTCGTCCTCCATTTTGCTGTACTTCTTAACTACGTCACGGCCTTCGTATTGCATAGTAGGAGGGATATATCCATCCTGGATGCACACCCACATTTTGGCATCCTGGTATTTGATGTATTGGATGAATCTATCCTTCCATGCCACGAAGTCAGTTCCTTTCATAAGCCTCGGGGCCTTAGTGGCAGACCCCGCTTCTACTTCCATCTTGACCAAATCGGAGATATTGATCGACGACATCCTTGCAAAAACCTGAAAAACCTGGAAAAACAAAAAAAATATTAAAACAGCTCAGTTGGCGAAGTTAAGAATAACTTCGCTTGAAGGTTAACTTCGCTGAAAGAGAACTTCGCTGAGATCTTAAATTCGCTTGAATTGGGCGAAGTTAAGAATAACTTCGCTTAGCTCTGGCGAACTTATGAGTTGAGCGAACTTGGGTATGAAGCGAAGTTGCGGATAACTTCGCTAAGGCGAACTTATGAAGTGAGCGAAGTTGTAGTTAACTTCGCTAATCCTTATATCTTCGCCAAAAACCCTAATTCCAGCGACGGCAACTTCGCCTGAAGAATGGTAACTTCGCCCGATGAACGGTAACTTCGCCCGATGAACAGGGAAGTTTGTTCAGATCTGTTTTCGTCAATCCAGCAGCTCCCGATCAATGCAAAGGCTTGAAAATGACTGTCAAGCACTAGCAAAACTCAATCCCAACAAAAACACGTCCCGCGAATAGGTCAAACGAGACGTTTTCTACACCCGCGTGAAATCCCGAACCTCACAATCGAGCCGATTGGCTCTGATACCAATTGTAGGTTCCTGAACGGATCGTACACGGGATATCGCTAACAACGCAGGTGCGGAATCCCTGCGCAGGTAGTTACGAGTGTAGAGATAGAATCACAAGAGCAATAAATCAAACACGTTATATTGATAACCGAACACGTGACTCACGGTCACTATTACAGAAGATGACACGTAACAATACGAAACACACTGAAACAAACCCTAAAACGATCACTCCAAACTGTTTCGTCTGAAACAGTTTATATACACGACAACTTCGCCATAGGCGAAGTTGTCAATAACTTCGCTGATTCAACAAGTTCGCCATAGCGAACTTGTTGACAACTTCGCGCATTACAAAACAAACATAAACAAAACATAATTACATTACAGACTCGATTACAAATGCTAGACTATGAACTACTGACACACATGTACCAACATTACGGCATAATTTCGAACGGGCCGCGAGGTGGCGTCAGGGCATAGTTATTGATTCGATTCTTTCGTAGGGTCATAAAATATTGAGTGGAGGTCACCAAGACAGAATATCTGATCCGATTCAGTGGTTCGACCCATGCTTTAGTTTATTCTCCGGCTCGGTGAACATACCCCTTTAGCAATATGGCAAAATTTTGAACGGGCCTCGAGGTAGCGTCAGGTCATAATTATTGATCCGGTTCTTTCGTAAGGTTATAAAATATTGTATGGAGGTCACCAAGACCGAACTTCTGATCTGATTCAGACGTTCGACCCATGCTCAGTTTTTTCTCCGGCTCAGTGAACATACCCCTTTGACAATACTGTCAAAAATTCGAACGGGCCGCGAGGTGGCGTCAGGGCATAATTATTGATCCGATTATTTGGTAAGGTCATAAAATATTTTATGGAGGTCACTAAGACCGAACTTCTGATCCGATTCAGAGGTTCGAACCATGCTCAGTTTTTTCTCCGGTTCAGTGAACATACCCCTTTGGCAATACTGGCAAAATTTCGAACGGGCCACGAGGTGGCGTCAGGTTATAGTTATTGATCCGATTCTTTCGTAGGGTTATAAAATATTGTATGGAGGTCACTAAGACCGATTTTCTGATCCGATTGAGTGGTTCGACACATGCTCAGTTTTTTCTCCGGCTCAATGAACATACCCCTTTGTCAATACTTTCAAAATTTCGAACGGGGCGCGAGGTGGAATCAAGGCATAATTATTAATCCGATTTTTTCGAAGGGTCATAAAATATTGTATGGAGGTCACCAAGATCAAATATTTGACCCGATTCAGTGGTTCGATCCACGCTCAGCTTTTTCTTTGGCTCAGTGAACATACCCCTTTGCCAATACTGGCAAAATTTCGAACGGGCCGCGAGGTGGCGTCAGGTCATAATTATTGATCCTATTCTTTTGTAGGGTCATAAAATACTGTAGGGAGGTCACCAAAACCGAATTTCTGAACTGATTCAGTGGTTCGACCCATACTCAGCTTTTTCTCCTGCTCAGTGAACATACCCCTTTGGCAATACTGTCAAAATTTCGAACGGACCGCGAGGTGGCGTCAGGTCATAATTATTGATCTGATCCATTCGTAGGGTCATAAATTATTGAGTGGAGGTCACCGAGACCAAATTTATGATCTGATTCACTGGTTCGACCCATGCTCAGTTTCTTCTCCGGCTCAGTGAACATACCCCTTTAGCAATACTGGCAAAATTTTGAACGGGCCTCGAGGTAGCGGCAGGTCATAATTATTGATCCGATTCTTTAGTAGGGTCATAAAATACTGAATGGAGGTCTCCAAGACCAAATTTCTGAACCGATTCAGTGGTTCGACCTGTACTCAGCTTTTTCTCCGGCTCAGTTAACATACCCTTTTGGTAATACTGGCAAAATTTTGAACGGGTCGCGAGGTGGCGTCAGGTCATAGTTATAGATCCGATTTTTGCGTAGGGTTATAAAATATTGAATGAAGGTCGCCACGACCGAATTTCTGATATGATTCAGTTGTTCGACCCGTACTCAGCTTTTTATCCTTCTCAGTGAACATACCCCTTTGAAAATTACGGCAAAATTTCGAACGTGCCGTGAGGTGGCGTCAGGGCATAGTTATTGATGCGATTCTTTCGTAGGGTCATAAAATATTGTATGGAGGTCAACAAGACTGAATTTCTGATCCGATTTAGTGGTTCGACCCATACTCAGTTTTTTCTCCGGCTCAGTGAACATACCCCTTTGGCAATACTGTCAAAATTTCGAACGAGCCGAGAGGTGGCGTAAGGGCATAATTATTGATCCGATTCTTTCGTAGGGTCATAAAAGAATGTATGGAGGTCACCAAGAACGAATTTCTAATCCGATTCAGTGATTCGACCCTTGCTTAACTTTTTCTCCGGCTCAGTGAACATACCCCTTTGGCAATACTAGCAAAATTTCGAACCGGCCGCGAGGTGGCGTCAGGTCATAATTATTGATTCGATTCTTTCGTAGGGTCATAAAATATTGAATGGAGGTCACCAAGACCAAATTTCTGATCCGATTCAGTGGTTCGACCCATAGTTAGCTTTTTCTCCGGCTTAGTGAACATACCCCTTTGGCAATACTGGCAAAATTTCGAACGGGCCGCGAGGTGGCATCAGGTCATAATTATTTATCGGATTCTTTCGTAGGGTCATAAAATATTGAATGGAGGACACCAAGACCGAATTTCTGATCTGATTAAGTGGTTCGACCTATAAACAGCTTTTTTCCGACTTAGTAAACATACCCCTTTGGCAATACTGGCAAAATTTCGGACGGGCCGCGAGGTGGCGTCAGGTCATAATTATTGATCTGATTCTTTCATAGGATCATAAAATATTGAATGGATGTCACCAAGACCGAATTTCTGATCCGATTCAGTGGTTTGACCCATACTTAGTTTTTTATCCTTCTCAGTGAAAATGCCCCTTTGGCAATTACAACAAAATTTCAACAGGGCCGTGAGCTAGCGTCAGGGCATAGTTATTGATCCGATTCTTTCGTTGGGTCATAAAATATTGTAAGGAGGTCAACAAGACCGAATTTCTGATTCGATTCAATGATTCGACCCATACTCAGTTTTTTCTCCGGCTCAGTAAATATACCCCTTTGGCAATACTGTCAAAATTCGAACGTGCCGCGAGGTGGCGTCAGGGCCTAATTATTGATCCGATTCTTTCGTAAGGTCATAAAATATTGAATGGAGGTCAACAAGACCGAATTTCTGATCCGATTCAGTGGTTCGACCTATGCTCTGTTTTTTCGCCGGCTCAGTGAACATACCCCTTCGGCAATACTGTCAAAATTTCGAACGGGCCGCTAGGTGGCGTCATGGCGTAATTATTGATCCGATTCTTTCGTAGGGTCATAAAATATTGTATGGAGGTCACCAAGACCGAATTTCTGATCCGATTTAGTGGTTCGACCCATGCTCAGCTTTTTCTCCGGTTTAGTGAACATACCCCTCTGGCAATATTGGCAAAATTTTGAACGGGCCGCGAGGTAGCGTCAGGGCATAATTATTGATCTGATTCTTTCGTAGGATCATAAAATATTGCATGGATGTCACCAAAACCGAATTTCTGATCCGATTCAGTGGTTCGACCCATACTCAGCTTTTCTCCTTCTTAGTGAACATACCCCTTTGGCAATTACGGCAAAATTTCGAACGGGCCGCGAGGTGGCGTCAGATCATAATTATTGATCCGATTCTTTCGTAGGGTCATAAAATATTGAATGGAGGTCACCAAGAACGAATTTCTGATCCGATTCAGTGGTTCGACCCATACTTAGTTTTTTATCTGGCTCAGTGAACATACCCCTTTGGCAATAACGAAAAAATTTTGAACGGGCCGTGAGGTGGCGTCAGGGCGTAGTTATTGATTCGATTCTTTCCTAGAGTCATAAATATTGTAAGAAGAACACCAATACAGAATTTCTGATCCGATTCAGTGGTTTGACCCATACTCAGTTTTTTCTCCGGCTTAGTGAGCATACCCCTTTGGCAATACTGTCAAAATTTCGAACGGGCCGCGAGGTGGCGTCAGTGCATAATTATTGATCCCATTCTTTCGTGGGTCATAAAATATTGTATGGAGGTCACCAAGACCGAATTTCTGATCTGATTCAGTGGTTCGACCATGCTCAGTTTTTTCTCCGGCCCAGTGAACGTGACGGTGGTGGGTGGTAATCGAAAGTTAATCGGTGATGGAGAGGATATACCCCGACGAGGAATATGTAAAGAAGATAAATTAAATTAGGGTTTGATGATAAAAGTGTTTCACAAATAATGAGATGTCATCATCAGACCCTAATTTATCTGATCTATTCCTCATTGCCGGTGGTGGGCTACAGTTTTGTGAAGATGGTGAAAGAGAATGATTATGATATATTTTGTATTTTTAATATGTGTGTAAAATTATGAAACTATCCTCACGTGTCGTGCAAATGCCAAGATTTAGCGAGAATAATTAACTGCTTTTTTGGAGTACGGGTTGACTCAAAATTGCATATAAAACAGAACCTGTCAGTTATACGCCTTTAGGGGCCACCACGTATAACGTATGGCCAAAGGATAAAACATATGACATTTGAAAACATTATGTACAAATCTTGTCGACTTTAAAGGTAAAGAACATGCGTTTAAATTTGATACAAAAATAAAGGACAAAATTTGTAATTTATTTATAAAAGTATTAAAAATCTAAATGAGTTAAATGCAACATTATTTATTATTTATAATATAAGGTGAAATTATAACACTGAAAAATAATTAGCATTCACATCCACATTATCTATATATCTCTCTATACTATACTAGTTACTATTTAAGTATGCCTTAAAAATGTTAAGAGGGTATTATAGTTTTTTTGGTTAACAACCACATTAATCATTTAATTGTTTAAATTATAATTATAATAGCTTGTGACCCGTGTACTACACGAGTAATAATTTAAAATGAAATATTCAATAAATAAATTAAAATACAAATTTAACAATATACTTATTAAACACGGTTAATACAAAATCCTCATACATTTACATCAATTTAAATATAAACAATTATATAGTTAACTGACATTATACTTTGTTGTATTTATTTGAGACTACACAGATTTAAAAAAAACAATACATATAAACAAAAAAACATAACATATAAAAACTTATTATTAATTAAAAACTATAAATAAAAACAACACAATACACTTGAAGACTATATATTTAAAGAGGTAACAATTTTTACCTTTTATACTATCCAACAACAATTTCCTCAATCTACACTTTTCTATATAAACATTAATATTAATTTGAATACCTAAAATATGGAAATATTATAAAATAAAAAACATATTATATAATTTCAAGCAAATGTATTAAATAAACATGTGGACATTAAAGGTTTTTAAATATCTTGTATAATGTATTTAATATATAAAATATATGATAATTATTAGATATATAAGTTATCTAGTTAAAATGATCACATATAACATACAAAATTTAAAAAATCTTCATTTAAATAAAATAGCGGGGAAAAACTTTATAAATAATATATGTTTCGTTTTACATATAGTAAATTTGGTGAGAGAAAACAAGATCTGAACATGAGGCTGAAGGAATGACGAGTTGCTTTAGAGATGAAAGGTTTAAGGATTAGTCTTGCAAAGACCGAATATTTCCACTGTGACTTTGGTGGGGTAATCAACGATAAAGAGGTGCAAATCACAATTGAAGGCCAAGTGGTGCCACAAGTAATCAAGTTCAAGTACCTAGGTTCGTTTGTCCAGAGCGATGGGGAAATAGATAGTGATGTAGCCCACCGTGTGCAGGTAGGTTGGTGCAGTAGTTTTATGCGACAAGAGATTTCCAGCTAAACTAAAAGGAAGATTTTACAGGGTTGCAGTTAGACCTGTCATGTTATATGGAACAGATTGTTTGGCATCAAGAAGACACATTCGCGAAAGTTGGAGGTAGCAGAGATGAGAATGCTAAGGTGGATGTGTGGACACACAAGGTTGGACCGAATAAGAAATGACATAGTTTAGGGGAGATTAGGGGTGACTTGCATATCAAATAAGATAATAGAGGGGAGACTGAGATGGTTTGGACATGTGACAAGAAGACAGATGACGGCTCCTGTTAGATTGGTAGAAAATATTATTATAGAAGGGAGGAGGGGTAGAGGTAGACCCAAAATGACTTGGGATGAGATGATTAGACATGATTTAATATATATGCACCTCTCAGAGGACATGGTTGAGAATAGAAATTCTTGAAGACATAGAATTAAGGTTAAAAACCTCTAGGGCAACACATAGTTTCTAGTTAGAAATGTATTTTAGGGGTTTTTCTTCCCCCTTTTGTTTTGTAAAGCTTAGCTTATTTTTTGGTCATTTTTTCTTCATGCTTTTAATTCAATCGAATGTAATATGTTTAAGTATTCATCTATTTATTTGCAATGTATAAATGATATACTATATAATATTTTATTTTTGCTTAATTTTCCAGTATATTAGTATTCTACACTATTATCAATGTTTCCATGAATCTATTTAATAACAGAGCATTATTATTAGCAGTTTTTTAATTAATTAATTTATTTTTTATTTATTATTATTATTATTTTGCTATTTAGGGTCTAGTGTTACACTTTTGTTTTTCTTTTACACGGCCCCTAGGCTATACATATGCATTTAGACCTGGGGTCTCTTTGGAAACAATATCTTTTTGGATAAATGTACGATTTGTCTACATCCCTCCTGTCAGGTCCCCGATTTTCAGCTGGATCTTACTCGAATCATGTCATAACTCACACAAATAGATGTGTTGATAAGGGAGTTAATAACGGGTTGCTATATTTAGAAAGTTCACCGTTTGTTAAAGGCAGAATCAATAACAAACATATGGTTGCTTAAACAGTATTCAAAGGTAATCAACACACACAAGATTTACTCAAAAGATTTCCATTTATATAAATGAATCATACAAAGTGGATAATCGGTTTAGGGTTTCTTGATAAGGAAGGTTTCAGCCGTCACACATAATATTCTTTCTTAATAAATGTGACTGTCTGCCTTGTTGTGTGTGTGTCCCCAGGTGTGCCCTAAATTATTCTATTTATAGGCCATTCCTTCTAGAAACCCTATCCGATAATACATATTCAGAAATATTTTAAGTGTAAAACAAGTCTTCCGGGTAGGCTTTGCATCAATCTTGTCTTTCCGAGTATGCTCGGCCATCCTTCATAACTTGGTAACATAGAAGTGTGCTCGGGATCAGTTTCCGGGTAGACTTTACTTGAAGAGTATTTTACCAAGTAAAATACTCACCGGGTAGACTTCAATCTTCTTGACTTTGCCAGACTTTGCCCGACAAACCCTTACGAGCAACCTTGTTCTTCAATGGTCCCTTCAACCCTTTGTTAGAAAATAACTTAGTAGCAAAGTGTGCTCGGTTGCACTGTTCCTTGCTTAAGTTGAACCTTGCCCGATGATACTTGACATATATCATTAGATCATCAAGCCTACCTGGACCATACTTATTAATGAATACCTTGCCCGGTCTTCCAATTTCTTGGCTTCATGAGCTTGGTTAGCCTAAAGCTTACTCGGAAGTGAACTTTACTTGGCTAAGAAGAACAATCCTGCTTGATAAAGTGATCCTTGCCCGGACTTGCATATACTAGTGAACCATACCCGGTAATGCACTAGTTTGCAAACCCTCTCGGATATTCACTAAAGGAGACTTAGTGAAGATAATTCTGCCGATAGACAAAATATTGTACCCGGCTAAGTAAAAGCATGCTCGGAGGTCTGAGGTGTACCCGGATCCATACTTAGCGAATTCTGAGGAGGTTGAGAAGATTCCAATCTTTCATCTGATCAGTTTTGTGTCAAATCTTGACTCAACAATCTCCTCCTAGATTGGAACACCTCAGCTGACCCAAAACATTTCTAAGGTTACTTACACTTAGTCAAAATACTCATCAAATTAAAAGTCAAATTACATATTCAATTATCATAAACAAAAATTACATATTCAAAAAGGTTGTCATAAGACATTACAAAGTAAAAGCCTAGTCTAGGAATTTTGTCTTTTCCATGCACTGTAAGCGGCTTGCCTTCTGTTTGTTATCACTGATGCAACTCTCATTCTGAAGATATCAAGGGCTTGGTAATGAGTATGACCTTCTGGTATGACCCAGTCCCTAATATCCATTAGATCTTCATCATGTAAGCAATTCAAATCTTCATCCTTCTTGATAATCACCAGTATTTTTCCATCAGAATTTCTCAGCAAGTAATGGTCATCATTTCTTTGTATTCCACTTCAGTAATGATGCCATTTCTTTGGACTGTGTAGTTGGGACGTATCATTCTTCTCTCGAGACTTATGCATGTGTTCATGTTTGACAGTGGATGCTTGTCTCTGACACTCATCTTGTAGTTTGTTTCAGCTATGTCCATCCTTCTTAACTTTGCAGTTCTCTTTGATCTGTGAAGTTGGGTAGTCTTCCAAATTCTCTTTTCTTTTAGGAATCTGAATCCTCTGTCTGCTTCATCTCTTAAGAATTTAGAAAGATTATTCATTTGTTTTCCAGCCACTCTGTTTCTGTTTCTAAAATCATACAAAGTGAGTGTTGTCATTCTTTCTAATTGTTCTTGAGTGTATTCATAGAAATCATTTCTCACAACTATATCTCTTAGTTGTCTACTTTCCATAATCACTCTTATGCATTCACACACAGAATCATAGTAAATCTCTCTAGGAAGATCCACATCTGACTGTGGTCTTGTTGTTCTTTGTTGTGCAGATCTACTTGATTCTCCTCTTCCACTTTCACCTCTTCCACCTTCACCTCTTCCACCTTGTGGATATCTTCTTGAAATTGGTGCTCTGAAAGGAACAAACTTCTTGGGTTTTCTGGGCCCCAAATTGAAGAATTTGATGTAGACTGCTTCAACCATTTCAGTTGGAAGGTTGGCAAGCTCAACAACATTTGCTCCTTCATCTCTAAGAGCTAGCAACATTTTCTCCATACCAGGAGTTCTTGACAAACCAGCAGGTACAAAACTTCCATCTGCATAGTACCTAGGGTTCTCACCTTCTTTTAGAGATTTCTCCCATTCAGCCTTTTGAATATGGAAGAGATATTTCAAATCCTCTTTTTCCAAAGCCTTGAAAGAGGCTTCATCCATTCCTCTTTGAGTAATCATTATATTCCTTAGAATGTTGATCATCTCTTCATTTTCCCAAGGTATACAAGGTTCATCTTCAGATTCAGAATCCACTTCTTGTGGATTAGGGGTTTCAACAACAGGAACTTCCTTAGACACTTCCTTTTCACCCTGTATCTTCTGTTTCTCCCTCAGAGTAATTATCTTTCTTTTCTTTATTTGAGGTTCAACAGATGTTTCAGCATGTTTGGTAGAGCTCTCAGTTTGGACCCTCTTCAATTTTTCTTTTCTTTTCAGTTTGTTGTACTGATCCAATACTGATTCTCTAGATAGGTTCTCAACCATCTCAGGATTTAACCCTTTCTCAAGCAAGTAACCACACATACCTCCAAATTTCTTCTTCAAAGTTTCCAATTTCTCAGTCTTCTCATTCTCTTTTACACATTTTTCAATAACCTTTTCTCTTTCACTGTTGTAAAGGTCTTGGAGTTGGTCAACTGTGAAGTGAGACAGATCTTTCTCTGAATAATTATGCCTTCTGGATATTCTCTGTATTTCTGGCAGTCTCTATTCTTTTGTTCCATCCTTTTCTTGAAACCATCTCTCTCTTTGTCAAGTCTCTTTTGCAACTGATCATTATCAAGATCAGCTAAAGTTTCAAAACTTATGCCATACCTCCTCAATTTTACAACCAATGGATGATTTATCTTAGCTTCTCTCATACTTGACTCAATATTGGCTCTCTGTTCATTAGTCATTTCAACCTGTGGAGATTCAACATTAACAGCTTCACTTCCTTTTCCTTGATCAATCTTGGGTTATCAATATTGGCTCTCTGTTCATTAGTCATTTCAACCTGTGGAGACTCAATATTTGGCTCTCTGTTCATTAGTCATTTCAATCAGGATTATCATCATTATCTGAATCCTCAGATTCATCCTCCTCTTCAGTTAGGTTGTTCATAGCATCAATCTTGGGTTCATCAGAGGGTGGATCCTCTGGGTTTGATTCAGTTTGAGCAGGTACATCAGGAACACCTGGAATCTGTTGACCAGGTTGCAGTGTCTGCAGTGGAATTGCTCTGATTGGACTATTATCATTATCACCCTCATCATCAGGAATCTCAACATAGCATTTGTTCTTTTCATCCCATTTTCCTCTCTTTGATCTCCTCTCATCAGTTCTTTTCTGTTCATCAAACTTCCTCTTTCTTGTATATACTTGTTCAAACCTTTTGGCTCTTTCCATCCTGATTCTGGTGATATTAGCCAACATTTCTTCACCAGATTCACCAGTAGGCCTTTCATGTTCCCTTTCAGGTTCCTTTTGTGGCATTTCTTCAAATTCACAAGCCTTTTCAGATTCCTTTTCAGGTTGGCTTTGTGGTTGAAACATACTAACCACCATAGCCAAGGAATTGTCAGCTTCCTCAGTTCTGTTCATCATAATCAGTGTTTCAATTGCTTCTTGATCAGCCACCTCTTCAAAAATTTCTTTGGCAAGATTGGCTTGATTGATCAAATTTTCTTGCTCTGCCATTTCTTCTGGAGTCAGTTTTTGAGCCAATATCTCCATACCCCTTGTCTCCCTTAGAATATTCTCTTGTTCTCTTAAGGCAGCAGCAGCAGCAATTTCATCATCTATAAACAACATCTTTTTCTAGATATGCCTTAATAGGCTCTTCTTCACAGACTTTTGCTTTACCTTTCTCAATTCTTCTTTTCTCATCCTCTTCATCTTCAGACTGTACAAAGTCATCTATTTCTTTCTCAAATGCTTTCAGTTCTAGATCATGCTCTACTCTCTTGGAACTTGCTTGTTGATCAGTTTCTGGTTCAGTGTTTATAAGCTCCTCAGTAGTAGCATTTTCATCAATCATTACTTCAGTCTCTACTTTTGTCTGTACATCAGTCAAGACATCAGTAGCTATGTCAGTTAAGACATCAGTAGCTATATCAGTAGCATTGAAAACATCAGTAGCTAAGTCAGTAGCAGCTACATTCTCCTCAACATCTGTCTTTTCAATCTCATCCCTTGTCCCTTCATCAATCTCTTCACTCCATTCAACATGCATTATTTCATCATTAAAGTCATAATCTTGTTCTTCCACCTCTGATTTGTCACCTTCATATTCATCATCTTCAACTCTTCTCTCCTCACTATCCTCCTCACAATCATCATAAGCATTTAAGATCAGTTTCAAATTGTCTACAGTCTCTACACCTGTTACAGTTACAGTCTCAACATTCACACACGAGTCAGTTGGCATTATTTCATTCTCCCCCTGTTTTGGGGCAGCTGAGGTCTTCTCAACCTCCTGCTCCAGGGTTCGAATTCTCACTTTTTCCCTTACCAATTGATCTAATAACATGACATTCTCCATAGTGACCTCCTCATTTCTTCTCTTCAACTCAGCATTCTCTTTTAACGGGGTCAACAGGTCAATGTCAGTGGGTGGTGTTGTAGGTGGTGATGTAGAAAATGGTTCATACTCGGTTTGTTCATGGGTTGTGGTGTGAGTTTGGAAAATGGATTGTTGTGGTGATTGTGTATGATGTGGGCTTGGGATGAAAGGATCTGAGTGTATAGGGCTGGATGTTGGTGGTGTTTGTGGTATTGGGGATATGTGGGTTGATGTTTCAGGTTGGCTAATGGTTAGGATTTGGGGTGGGGAATGAGTGGGTTGATGTGGTGGAGTTTGTGGTGGTGATGGTATAATGGGTTGGTCAATGTTTGGTGGTGATTGTGGTGGTGTTGGAATGGGTTGTTCTTGATCTTCAAGTTGCTCCCCCTCATTAGGTGCATCAACATTCATGGCCACTCCACCTCCTCCTTCATCTCCAGCAACATTATCATCTTCATCATCAGAGCCATCATCATCACTCTCTACATCATCTCCTCCTTCCTCCTCTGAGCTTAACTCAGGCACTGGCATCACATTCAAGTCATGGTTCAACAACCAAGGCAAGATCTCAAATGGAACTTCAGAATTGAATCTATTTGCAACTCCAGGATTCTTAGTTCTGTTGTATGTATTAGGATTCTGCAGTAGGTGTGTAATTCCCATAGTGGGTAAATCTCTTAATTCTCTGTTAAAGATTATCTACAGGAACCTTGGGTATTGCAAGAATCTGTCCTTCTCTGCCTTCTTCAAGTTTGCTACCAGTCCATCAAATATCATCTTTGAAAAGTTGAAGGGAAGGTCATACATAATCCCAACAGTGGAATTTGCTAAGTCATGACTCATCAAAGTCCATGACCCCTTTCTTGGAGCAAACCCCTGTATCACTTGATGAATGAGGAATCTATACATCATTGGAAACATCCCCTTTTGAAACTGTCCATCATGTACAGTTCCCTGATAACCCATTGTCTCTTCAAATATTTTCATCAGGTGTGTTGTATTGAAGTTTATATGATAATGGTTATCATCATTCAACTGTAGGCATCTTCTTATCATCCTCTCGGTTATATGTATTTCTTGTCTTGCCACAGTTGCCTCTATTCTTTTTCCATTGACATCTTCAACCAATTCAGCAGATCTCCAGAAATCCAGTGAATGATTTCTGTAGATGACAGGGCATTCAGTAAAAGCAAAACTGACATTTGATCAAGCCATCCAGTTAATCATTGGTGCCACCGGCTCGTTGTCAGGAGTGACTTGCAGTAGAGCACACATGTTATGCTTCTTTTCAAAAGCATACTTGGGTTGATCATGTTCTGCCATATCTGAACATCACAATCAAACATATTCAAAGTGAAATTAGCATAAAAGTTTATAACTTTACCCAATTTCAAATTATAAAAATGAAGAAGAGAAAAAGAATCTTCAAGAACCTGCTCTTCGACAAGTTTATAACCTAAACACATAAACAAAATATTAGTAATCAAATACATAATCAAAGCCCATTATAGTCTAATCGTAGTCGGAAAACACATGATTAATGCTTACCGAGTCGGAATTAGAGGGCTGATTCAAGTTAGGGTTTGGATTAATAATGACTGCGATAGGTCGGTTTGGTTTCTTTGCGAATAAGCAGTTGCAGTGGAAAGAGAGAGAGGGAAATATAATGTTGAAAATTTTGCCTAACTCCCTCTTATATACCTTTTGAAAGTGGGTTTTAAATGCTTTTTGTCGTGTTGTGAATTATTAGCTGTCAAATAGTAACATTATCCACTTAAATAATTTTTATCATTTTAGAATTAGCAAACCTTACTCGGAAAAGTAATCCTTTGCAAAGTCTACTCGGTATACTCCCTCTTACACAAATCTTACCCGAGTAATATTAAACCCTTTTAATCACAAACCTTGCTTGATCAAGCTATGTAATTTAAAGTCAAGACACTATGAAGAAAGCTTACCCGAAATACCAAATTTCTTGAGAAATTAATCACAAGATAATTAATCAAGTGTAAAATATCAAATAAACATTCTTACTAGGAATCAATTAATATGCCCATATAAATTTCTCAAATTTAAATTAAAATCTTAATCTAGCAAAAATCCTAACAAAAATAAGAATCATATTCAATCAATCATACTAAGAGCATATTCAATCAGGCATACTTGAAAACATAGTGTGCCCGAGCAGCCTTCACAATGTTAGTGTGCCCGAACAATCTTCTTATACAAAGTATACCTGAGTAATCTTCCTAGAGTACAAAGTGTGCCCGGAAAGGACTTCTAGCAGACAGTGTACTCGGAAAATCAAATTTTGAAAATTACCAAGTATATTAGAGGAACCAAAGTGTACCCGAAATATAAAGTGTGTTCGGAAAACAAGGTTTACCCGAAAACACCTGTAATTTCAAAGAAAACATATTCACATATACAAAGCTTACCTGGTGTACTCAAGGAGTTCACAAAGTTTGCTTGGAGTAACAATCAGCATAAACAAAATGCAAAGCTTGCCCGAAACAAATTTTCTCTTGTTAATAGGCTAGCTTGAACACATAATCATCTCAAGACTTCAAGCTTGCTCGGGAAATTTGTACAATGGTGTACCTTACCCGAAAAGTGTAAATACTTCACAACATGCTCGAAAATCATAAACTTAGTCAAAAATGACAAAGCTTGCTCGGAAAGGCTATGAATCATCAAACCTTACCCGAAAATGCATATGCAAACCTATTCAACTGTTTTGTACTCGGAGAGGTTTTGACAACATCACACCTTACTCGAAAATACATAAACAAACAGTTTGTGCTTGGTAAGGTCCAATAACATCAAACCTTACCTGAAAATACATAAACAAACAGTTTGTGCTTGGTAAGGTCCAATAACATCAAACCTTACCCGAATTAACATATTCAACCTATTTTAGGCAAAATGCAACACTTTTTGACTTAAACCACTTGTCAAATTTGTCAGATTTGTCAGAACAATTTTATCTTTAAAGATCATAGTTTAAGAGCAAATGGTGCATTTAGAGATCAAATTTCAGTTATGTTTCATTTCAAAACAATTTCCTTTTGTAAACTGAAAAGATCTTAGAAATGGGATCATATTGACTAAGTAGCTTTCTCAATACTTCATTCTCAGCATTATTATGACTACAAAGACAGGTCAACAGCAGGTCTAGACTTAACATGATTTTCATTTCTTTGGTGATATGATTATTTTCAATTAATTTTTGCAGAAAATTCAATGGATAACACATATTGTTTTCTGATGTTCCTTATCTATCTTCAAGGCTTATTTGGCTTTCTCCAGATCACCCCAATTTGACTTTGACCCCCTGGTTTTGGTTAAAAACTTTAATGACAGGACATATTTTTGAAAATTCATAAGATATTTCTTTTCAAATCTACAAACATATGTGAGGTTGAACGTTGGACTTACATGCCACGCAAGTCGGTCTTACAGCCCTTTCATTCAGGATGTTTAAAGGACTTATATGATTGCCTCCACCCTTGTAGTTCTGTAATTAACCCTCATGTTTGTATTTTCTCAATAAAAGTTTATGAACATGTTGAATAAACATTTGAAATTAAAGTAGTTCACATTAGTTCTTTGTCATTCCTTTAAAAGATGATTCATTTAAGGTAACCAAAGACCAACAGGCTTGTGTATGATTGGATAATCACTTTTCTGCCTATCATTTGAAAAGATTTATCTAGGAACATGCATAGACAGCAACGTAACTCCACATAAATTTTAGCATTTTCTTTAAGTTTATATCACCTTAGATTTTACATATCATGAGAAAGCAACCATACATGTCAATGACTGTACTAAGAGCCCTTTAAGCCTAATAAATCCATATGATTGGCTAAGTAGTCAATGTACTATCATTTCCCATTATATTCAGTTTAATATTCAATCACCCCAATGTCTCTTAATTGTCAGGTAAATGGCTATTCTGTTTGACCACGGGTGGTTAACAAGACCAAACATACATTGTGAGTATATGTCCTTTCAAAGTCAGAGCTATTGACATAGTTTTAAGTGAAGGAATAGAAAACAAGTTATAATTGCCCCAAATGCTTTCAATTTTCTGGTTAATGGCTATCCTTTTAATCTTTGCAGATTGCAAGACCAAACATACATTGGTGTATGTCCTTCCAACTGGGCAAATGACATAATTTTCAGCAAAGATAACTACCTGGGACTTTTTCATTGAAAAATCCTCCTTTTAAGCTTCTTTAAAGCTTGAACTGAATAGTATTATCATGTCTCTACACCATTAACAACATGCTCATGTTTTGATTCAAAATAGAGTATTTATGCAAAAATTCATTAGAAAATTCATTTTATCACTTAATTTTGACATAAAACACATTTTGACATAAACAGTTGCAGCACTTAGTCAAATCTTAATCAAACATAACATCATCAAGACAAGCAGACGGCACTACCATTCAATGTCTATCATATCTTAATAACATTAGAGGATCAGATAAAGCACATATTCAACCAATTAAGCAGTGATGTCAGATAAGCATTTTAGCAGATAATTCATAACAAGACTACTTATCTTAACATCACAAACACACATTAACTGATAAACATGCAAACATATTAATCAAATCAATCATGTCATTCTTTGCACACATAATCAGTCAAAGCACATAACGGTCAACATATTCAGTAGCATACTCAGTATCACACTCAAGCATATTCACATAACATTCAATTGTGAAACCTCTAAACAAAGTAATCAATTAGCACATAGAGGTATACAACCAAGAACACATCCTTAATCAGATTTCATCAGAGTTGATCATTCCCAGGGCTTTCAAAAGAAAGTTGAACCTGGTTCTATCAAGTGGTTTGGTGAATAGGTCAGCCAAATTGTCACTTGTATCAACTCTTTGCATTTCAATCAAACCTTTTTCACTACAATATCTGATGAAATGATGTCTGATTTCAATGTGCTTAGTCTTAGAATGTTGAACTGGATTCTTAATAGTAAAATATGCAGCAGTATTATCAATAAGAATAGGGGTGTTCAGAAAATTCAAACCATAGTCCAGCATCTGGTTCTGAATCAATAGAACTTGTGCACAGCAGGCAGATGCAGCAACATATTCAGCTTCTACAGTTGAGATTGAGACAGTTGTTTGCTTCTTGCATTGCCATGACACTAGCCTTTCTCCCAAGAATTGACATCCTCCTGATGTTGACTTTCTGCTCATATTGCAGCCATCATAATCACTGTCTGTGTAGGCAATCAGATCAAATGATTGATTCTTTGGATACCAAATTCCCAAATCTGGTCTTCCCTTCAAATATCTGAATATTCTTTTAACAACATTCATGTGGGAGACTCTTGGACTTGACTGGAATCTTGCACACACACATACAGCAAACATGATATATGGTCTTGTAGCAGTCAGATACATCAGAGATCCAATTTTTGCTCTGTATTCATGTTCATCTACAGGCTCCCCCTTTTCATCTGCAATCATCTTTTCCTTGGTATACATTGGAGTTGAGGCAGTTTTGTACTCATGACAGTTGAACTTGTTCAAGATATCTTGCACATACTTATTTTGATGAATGAAGATCCCTTCAGCCTTTTGTTAAACTTGTAATCCTAGAAAGAAGTTCATTTCTCCCATTGAACTCGTGTTGTATTTGGACTTCATTACCCCTTCAAACTCCATACACATTTGTTCATTTTGTTGGTGCATAATGTCAGTAGTTCATAGTCTAGTGTCTGTAATCGAGTCTGTAATGTTAATTATGTTTTATATATGTCTTAAGCGAAGTTGTTAACAAGTTCGCCTAGGCGAACTTGTTAGACAAGCGAAGTTATGGACAACTTCGCCTGAACATATCAGGCGAAGTTGTCGTGTATTTTTATAAAGTGTTACGGCTTGGCTTTTAGGGTTGTTGGAGTTAGTTCGTTTTCAGTTGTTAGTCGAGTTCATTGTAACGTGAGGACGAGAGTCTGTAACAGTGATTATATCACGTGTTCGGTTATAATATAACGTGTTTGTTTATCGTATCGTGTTTGATCTATTCGTGTGTTCTACGCTCGTAACGACCTACGCAGGGATTCCGCACCTGAGTAGATCGAGATATCTCGTGCGATCCGTCAAGGGAACCTACAATTGGTATCAGAGCATTTGCTCGATTGTGTGGTTCGGGATATTCACGCGGGTGTAGAAATCGTCCCGTTTCGACTATTCGCGGGACGTGTTTTCTGTGTTTTTGAGTCAATCTTACCTCCTACCATCGTATTCAAGCCTTTGCACCGTCAAAAACCTCGTAAAATCCAGATTTCAGATCTGCAAAAACGTCCGTGTTCATCAGGCGAAGTTGCCGTCAGGATACGTAGGGTTTCGGCGAAGATATAAGGTTAAGCGAAGTTATCCACAACTTCGCCTACCTTCTCAAGTTCGCCTAACTCAGCGAAGTTCTCTACAACTCCGCCTACCTCCTAAGTTCGCTTACCTTAAGCGAAGTTAATCATCAGCGAAGTTCTTCAGCGAAGTTAATCAGCGGCGAAGTTAATAAGCGAAGTTATCCGTAACTTCGCCTACAGTACTTTTCAGAAAATTTTTTGATTTTTTTCGGATTTCTTACTTTTCGGGAAAGATGTCGTCGATTAACATCTCTGAGTTAGTGAAGATGGAAGTTGAAACAGGGTCAGCTATTAAGGCCCCAAGATTGCTGAAGGGAACCTATTTCGTTGCATGGAAGGATCGGTTCATACAATACGTCAAATACCAGGATGCGAAGGTGTGGGTATGCATCCAGGATGGTTATATTCCACCAGTTATGGAGTATGAAGGTCGTGATCAAATCAAAAAGTATAGCAAAATGGAAGAAGAAGAAGAGAAAAAGATGTATGAGGCCGAGAGCAAGGCTCATGCTGCTATTACTATGGCTCTTCCACAAGAGATCCTTCATACGTTTAGAAAGTATACGTCAGCAAGAGAGCTTTGGGAAGCTCTTGAGAACAGATTTGAAGGGAATGTAGGAATCCGTGCTTCAAAGATAAAATTGCTCAAAACCCAGTTCTCAGTCTTCAAGTATTTGAAGAATGAATCTTTAGATGATATTATCACTCGATATTACCATCTGATGACTGAATTGAGCAACTATTCAATTTCCTACCGAGAAGAAGAAATAGTTGAGAAGCTTCTAGATGCTCTCCCACCAAAATGGGAGATGTACACTGTGCTGATGAGGGAAGACAAAGACTTTCCCACATATGATCTAGAAACGGCAGTCAACAAGCTCAGAACCTTTGAGCTTAACATGGTCAGAAAAGAGACACCTATGGATCAGGTTCAAGATCCAGGTATGTATGGAGCTAAATTCAACACTAGCTCAGGATCGAAGACTGAATCTGCTGCCTACTACTCGAAGGGAGAGTCGGGCGCAAACTCATAACATGAGGGGCATGTGTCAGTCAACACAAATGGTGATGTTTGCTATGTAGCAGGTGGATCGAGTGGTTCTCAACCCCAGGTAAGCAAGAGTAGTTGCTCTCCAAGTATTCCCAGCAACAACTACTCCAAGATGCCTATGAGTGTCAAGTCTGCTGAAGAGCAGTTTGGTCTCTATGCTTCTTTTATTGCTTCCTATGAGAACTACATTCAAGGGAAGATTGTTGATCCAGCTATGTTGGATGAAGATTATGACCAGATTGATGCTGATGATCTGGAAGAAATGGATCTGCAATGGCAGATGGCTATGATAGTGAGAAGAGTGAAGCGGTTTATGAGAAAGACCGGAAGGAAGTTTGTCGGTGGAAGGCCAGGGTTTGACAAGACGAAGGTAATATGCTACAATTGTCAGCAAAACGGTCACTTTGCAAAGGAATGCAGGAATGAGCGTGTGGAACGAAGTCAGGGCAGGTCTACACAGCAAAGTGGGGGTTCTAAAGATTATAGTGCCATGATGTCCAGAGGAGATGGTGAATACAACTGGAACCTGCATTCTGAAGAAACTTTCGAATAGGCCAATTTGGCGAAGGTTGAAACTGAAGGAAGTGAGAAGGCTACCGGAGAAGAAAAAGCTTTCATGGCAGATGTTAAAGACCAGCTCTCCGAGGTATGTTCTAAACCTACTTGTTCTAAATGTGAAAACTTGTCTGAGCAATTAGCAACCATAACTGATCAGTATGTCAGTTTGGATGCTGAGTTTAAAACTTTAAAAGAAGATCATCATTTTACAAAAGCAAGAGAAAATAGCTATAAAGTTAAAATTAAAGCTTGTGAAAAAGATATTAAAAGTCTAAAAACAAAACTTGCTGAAAAAATTGAAGTGATTGATCTAAGCTATGAAGTTTTGGAAGAAAAAACAAAACTAATAGCTGATAGAGAAAAACAGATTGCTGATCACCAGGTAAAAGTGGTGAAACTGAATAGAAAACTTGAGCAGTTCAGAAATTCCTCTGTTATTCTTGATCACCTTGTTAGTGATCAAGGTTCCTCTGCTAAGAGGGGAGGAATTGGTTATCATGAGGTTCCACCACCGTATAATCACAATTACACTTTTAATCCTAGTGTTCAGAAATCTGTTGACTTTGAGGTTGTTCAGACAGTTCCAGCTAAAGTAACTAGTAGAGAAAAAGATGTTAGTAGAGGCGAAACAAGTTCGCCTGTTTCAAGTGTTAAAATTTCTGATCCGAGTCCAGTCTCATCAAGTTCGGATAAGTCATCCGAGCCTGGTAAGGCAAAAGAGGAGGCGGTATTGCCAAATGGTGGAGAAAAAGATAAGACAACTAAAAAGAGTTCTCCGCTAAACCCGTATGTCCCACCTTATGTGAGACAAACGGGCGGTAATAAAGCCTCGACATCTAAAACACCTGTTGATAAAAAGGTTGAACATAGGTGTTGTTTTAGGTGTAATCAATTAGGGCACCTAGTTGCAGATTGCCCTCTGAAGCAGCGATTCAGAGGTGTAAGGCCTACTAAAACTGAGAATAAGTCTAATGGTAATCATAATACTGGTAAAAATGAAAACCATTCAAAATTCATAAATGTGACTAATTCAGGTTTTCATAGAAACAAATCTCAGTTTTACACTACTAATAACCAAACCACAAGCTATAATTCTTTCAATTCACTAAGGTTTGGAAGGCCTCACAATCAATCTACAAGGAGGTATCCTAGTAGGACTTACAGGAATTATCAAGGTACTAACTTTGGAAAGCCGAAGTTCGGGATGTATAGATCCAAGACCAATTGGTCTTGGGTCCCTAGATTCTAATCTTTTGCTTTTATCGTGCAGGAACAGTTGAACAGGGCTGCCAATAATCTTTGGGTTGTGGATAGCGGCTGTTCCCGGCACATGACGGGTAACAAATACTTGTTACACGATTTGAAACCTGTTCAAGGAGGGAGAGTGAGTTTTGCAGGAGAGAGTGGAGGAAAAATTACTGGAATAGGGACGGTGTCTAACGGAAAGATGACATTGGAAAAAGTAAACTTTGTCGAAGAATTGAAGCACAATCTGCTGAGTGTGTCGCAGATCTGTGATAAGGAGTACACCGTACATTTTACAAAGAATGAAGCGATTGTGTTGCAACCTAGTTTTCAGATACCAGAGGAGTGGATTGTGATGAAAGCTCCACGTGAGAGGAATACGTATGTTATGGATATGAGGTCGACTGAAATGGCCACAGAAGAATCATGCCTTATGACAAAAGCGAGCGAATCGGAGTCCGAATTGTGGCATAGGAGAATGGGGCACATTCATCTTCGGAAGATGAACCACATTGTCAAGAATGGGCTTGTGCTGGGCGTTCCCTTGAAAAGTTTCAACTTTGAAGACAAATGTCTAGCTTGCAAGAAGGGAAAGCAGCACAAGAAATCTCATCACACCAAGAAAGTCAATTCAATTGCCAGTACCCTAGAATTGCTTCACATGGATCTCTTCGGTCCCGTGAATGCAAAAAGTCTAGGAGGTACTTCTTATTGCTTGGTGATCACTGATGATTACTCACGATATTCGTGGGTATATTTCCTGAAATCAAAAGATGAAACGGCTCAGATGGTGAAGAATTTGATTACCAAAGTTGAGAACGTTATGGATAAAAGGGTTAAGTTCATCAGGAGTGACAATGGAACGGAGTTCAAGAATTTTGAGATGGAGATCTTCTGCCTTCAGAAAGGGATTGAACACCAATACAGCGCTCCGTATACACCGCAACAGAATGGAGTGGCTGAAAGGAAGAACAGAACGTTAATTGAAAGAGCCAGAACAATGCTGGCTGATTTGAAGCTTCCTGTGGTGTTTTGGGCTGAAGCTGTTGCTACAGCCTGTTATGTTCTGAATAGAGTTTTAACTGTTAAAAGACTTGGTAAAACGTGTTATGAGCTTATGCATGGGAGAAAGCCCAACTTGAGTGGTCTTGAACCATTCGGGTCCCCTTGTTCGATTTTAAAGACAAATTCTAAATTTGGTGAAGTAGCCGATGAAGGAATCTTAGTCGGTTATGTTGTTGGGACTCCCAACAGACGTGTCTTTAATACATCGACCAGCAAGGTTGAGGTGGTGTGTAACACCGATATCACAAGTTACCAACCGCCAAAACCAAGCAACGGACCTGCTGAGTTTTTCGACTATGTTAAACTTTTTAAGTCTTTTAACATACCGTATTTGGATATTGCTGAAGAAGAAAATCTAGTGCAAAGACAGCTGTTTGATAAATGTCAACCTTCCTCATCAAATGCTATCAATACCCCTGCTGTCTCTCCTGAAGAAGAATTTTTCAATCCGTTTCACTCTCAGCATGAAACAACCATTGACGAGCTCTCTTCTAACTTGGAAGACAATTTGCATGTCGGTTCTGTTCCGACCACGAGAATTCATAAAGATCACCCTTTGGAGAATGTGATTGGTGATGTGTCCTCCGGTGTACAAACAAGACGTAGCTTGAATGAGCACACCTGTGTTTACACAAGCATCAAGGAGACAGGGATAATCAACGAATGCTTGTACACCTGCTTTATAAGCCAGATTGAACCAAAGAATTATCAAATGGCTCTAAAGGACAGCTCGTGGGTCGAGGCCATGCAAGAATAGTTGGCTCAATTCAAGAAAATGGAAGTTTGGACTTTGGTTGAAAAACCGAAGCATGTGCATGCGATAGGCACAAAATGGGTTTTTAAGTGCAAGAGAGATGAGAAAGGGATTATTATAAGGAACAAGGCGAGGTTAGTCGTTAAAGGTTTTAATCAACAAGAGGGGATTGATTATAATGAAGTGTTCGCTCCTGTGGCAAGATTGGAAGCCATTAGATTGTTTTTGGCATTTGCTGCTTATAAGAAGATGAAGGTATTTCAGTTAGACGTGAAGAGTGCGTTTCTGAATGGGAAAGTTGATGAGGTTGTGTACGTTGAGCAACCTCCGGGTTTTCCTGACCCAGACTTTCCTGATCACGTGTACAAGTTAAGCAAGGCATTGTATGGACTACATCAGGCACCTCGTGCCTGGTATTCAACTTTATCAGATTACTTGCTTGAAAATGGGTTTGAAAGAGGAAAGATAGATAGCACACTGTTCTTTAAGAGAGAAGGAAGCGACTTCCTGCTGGTGCAAGTCTACGTGGATGACATTATCTTTGCTGCATCAAAAGTCTCCATGTGTCAGGAGTTTGAGGCCGTCATGAAGAAAAGGTTTGAAATGAGTGCTATGGGTGAACTAACTTTCTTTTTAGGATTGCAGGTTGATCAGAAGAAGGATGGGATGTTCATTCATCAGACGAAGTATGTCCATGATGTTCTCAAACGATTCAAGATGGAGGACAGCTCTCCATTTGATACTCCAGTCTGCGTCAATCACAAATTGGGTGCTGATTCAGACAATGATGCAGATGTGGACCCAACTCAATATCGGGCTATTATAGGTTCTTTAATGTACTTAACTGCTTCTAGGCCTGATATAATGATTGTTGTTTGTCTTTGTGCACGCTTTCAGGCAAACCCAAAAGAATCTCATCTGAAGGGTGTGAAGAGGATACTGAGGTATCTCAAGGGCAAACCGAAGCTGGGGTTGTGGTACCCGAGAGGAGGAGACTTGGAGCTAGTCGCTTACACAGATTCTGATTATGGAGGGTGCAATCAGAGTCGGAAGTCTACAACTGGAGGATGTCAGTTTCTTGGTGGCAGATTGGTGTCGTGGCAATGCAAGAAGCAGACTTCAGTCGCAATTTCAACCTGTGAAGCAGAATACATGGCAGCATCCAACTGCTGCTCCCAGGTTCTTTGGATTCAACAACAGTTGCGCGACTATGGTCTGAATTTCTCGCTTACTCCTATTTGCATTGATAACACAGCTGCTATCTCAGTAACTAACAATCCCGTGAAGCACAGTAAAACTAAACATATTGACATACGTCATCATTTTATACGGGATTGTGCTGAGAAGAAACTGACTGTGCTTGAAAAGGTGGATACGCTTGATAATTTCGCTGATTTATATACTAAAGCGTTTGACAAAACGAGATTTCAAAACCTTATTGAGCTGAATGGGATGATCAATCCCGAGTAACCATGCTTTTCATGTTATGTTAAAAAAAAAAAAAAAAAAAAAAAAACGTCACTATCGCTTAAAATTATGTCGGTTACCTCAGTTTGAAGGACATGTCTTAGGATATGTTTGGTCCTCATTTCTACTTGTAGAATATACGGATAGCCATTAACCAGATGACTGAAAGTGACCGGGGCGGTTTATGATGTGTTTTCATTCTTTCGCTTAAAATTAGTCGATCATACTTAGTTAGAAGGACACATACTAGTATGTGGTTGGTCCAGCTGATCCATTGGATCTTCGTGATAGCCGTTGACCTGAAGACTTGACTTGATCGGGGCGTTTGAAGTCAAAAAAATTTTTTAGGGAAATGAAATTATTTTTCAAGTCTACTACTTCGTAAGAAGTTCGTTTGCTATGTTTAACAGAAAATTGATCCAACCTTGGAAAATGATAGATATACTGATTCTGTGTGCTTAACTAGTGACGTTATTAGGCTTAAAAGGCTTTAGGACAGTCATTGTATGTCATGGTAACTTTTTATGGTGCGTAAAAGTAGATGTGATACAAACTAAATCTACTCGATTTTACGTGGAAACTCCTTAAGAGTTTTGCTTGTCTTCATATATATCTTTATGAATGATAGGCAGAAAAGCGATTACCCAGTCATACACGAGCCCGTGAGTGTTCTGATTCCAGTGAAGATAGCGTTTCAAGAAACTGCAGTGATCCAGATTCGGGACTTGCAGTTGTTTACTACTCTGAAGTCTATGTAAATGTTTATCGTTAAAATATATATATATATATATATATATATATATATATACCTTATGAGTTATTGAAACATTTTAGAGCTAACAATGTCAAGACTTCTCAATCATGAAGTACGAAAGAGAGCGGGAAGCAGATGAAGAGTACTTACAAACTTAATCAGACACTATGGGTCAAGGTCAATTCGGGGTGACTTGGGGAAAGCCAAATACGCTTTGAGAATAGATAAGAGGCATCATAATCTCTGAGTTGTGTCCCACTTAAATTTTGAGGCATAATTGAACCTAACTCGTATCACAGAAACGATGAAAACCACTTTAAGTTATTTACCTGCTTACAATCTGTTTCTTTATGTCATAATACAGCTAAACACGGATCTATGTGACAGTCACGTAATTAGTATGATTCCTGTTCGGATCTTTTCTAAAACGTAGTAGTCCCTATTAGAGGTGCACAACCGGTTTTTTTAAAAAAACCGGTTCGGTTATTAACCGGACCGGTTTTTTTTTGCCCGGAAAAAAACCGGTTCGGTTAATAACCGGTTTTTTGCTGTCAAAACCCTAACCGGTCTAACCGGTTAGGACATGTTTAGAAACCGGTTAGAACCGGTTAATAAACCGGTTTTTTTTATTAACCGGTTTTTTTTTTTTTTTTAAATTTCGCGGTTTCAAATACGAATATTTGTTTTTTATATTTTGTACTTAATGAAGACCATTATTTTTTCACAGTATAAACAAACCGGTAACTACAAGGCAAAACGGTAACTACAAGGCAAAACGGACTGACCGAAGCCATTCTTTGCTTTCGTTGTTAGGGTTCTTTGCTTGGAAGATGAGTATGAGTGTGTGTTGGTGAATGTGTTTTCAACAAACCAAAGATTAAAAACACATAACTTTCATTTATAGTTTTTACATTAAAAATACAAACATTAAATCGTTATCGCATATTCGTAACTCAAAAATACAAACATTAAATCATTAACACTGAAGAAATCTCTGCCAAGAATTGTTGTTCATGATTTAACTCAAAAATACAAACATTAAATCGTGAACTAGCAGATGCTCCTGTTGTTCCCAATCGCAGTTTGTTCATGATTTGCCTCCATGTTTGCTGTTTCTTTAACTAAATTAGAAAAATCCAAATCAACAAGTAAATAAGAGCACATATTAGGAAAAAGAATGCTTAGACACGATTACATGAACAACTTGCTGTTTCTTACTCATGATTTGCCTCCATGTTTGCTGTTTCTTTAACTAATTTTCTTCGCTACCCGATCCCGAGCTATTTCTTAGGTAATCGTCGTACGCGGCTTCTTCATCGGTCATTGGTTGAGTGTGTCCTTCATTGACCTCGTCTTCATACAAGCCCGCTTCATACTCCATTTCCCCCTCGAGTGAGCGTTGATGTTGTGCCCTATCTAAAGAGTCCAAGTAATCCTTGTAGCAAATCGACATCTCTATAGCTGGTGCAGTGAGTCGAGTCCTTCTAATCGATATAACCCTGCCAGAAACAGAAAAAGCAGACTCTGAAGCTACCGTGGAAGCTTGGACCGTTAGTAAATCTTTGGCCATGGCAGCGAGGATCGGAAACTCATCCTCCTTACCTCTACACCAAGCCAGCAAATCAAGACTTCTAAATTCATCCGGAGTCATGTGTTTCACAAAGTTGGTACCACCATACCTTCCAAGTTCACTGCTTGGGGTGTTTACCTTTTGACGTTTACCGGCGTCTTCCCAAATCATGTAGTACATCCCCATTTCAAGGTCGGTTTGGGATTGGGATTGGGCAACAGCTCTTAACGAGTCATGAATTTGGGAAGACGACCCGTATTTTATAAGGTAGACATCTTACATGTTTGACAAGGTGGTGTTGAAAGCATTCTTTAAAGTTTGGCTATAATAGGGGTTTTGATCGTCGTTTAACCCTAGCTCATCACAAATTTTTTCTATTAAAGCTTCAACACCACCAACATTGATGCAAGGGTTTAACGCAGCAGCACATGTCAAAACAGCGGGTAGTTCTTGAAAATATTTTCTAAATTTTTCTTTCATTTTTACACCCATATCAAAATAAGGTGCACCCCTACAATGAAGTTCACTCAACTTTGTGCACATGACAACAATTTTTGGTAAAGCAATGGGGCTTGTTGGATAGTAAACCCCGGATAAACTAGTTGTGCAAGATTTAAAAATTTGAAGGACCTCCGTAACGATCTCAATCAATAACCAGTTTCTAGGATCGTACGGTGCACATTTACCCCTACTTGACAAAATTTGATGAAACGCAATTAATGATTCTTTTTGTTGGATGGTTTTCTCAAACATATTACAAGTCGAGTTCCATCTTGTTGGACAATCCCAATTTGGCCCCAACCATTGACAATTAGCTTCTACACAAAATTTTTTGTATCTTGAAAATGTTTTATTGTTGCTAAAAACATCTCGTAACATTCTTTTAAAATTGTTTCTTTGCGTTTCGATCACACTTAACCCATCTTGCACGGCCAAGTTGATAATATGTGCAATGCATCGGCTATGAAAAAACGCTCCATCACAAATAGGTTTATACTTTAATTTTAAATGGCCAACCGCGGCCGTATTGTTGGACGCGTTATCAAACAAAATTGAAAAGATTTTATGTTCAATCTTGTATTGTCGAATGACTTTATCCAAGATTTGAAAAATATTTCTACCCGTGTGCGGGTAATCAAACAATTGAAACGCAACGGTTCGTTTCATCATTTGCCACGACTCGGGGTCAACCCAATGAGCCGTCACACAAATGTATGAGTCGGGCGAACCATGAGGTACCGACCACACATCCGTTGTTAAGTTTACACCAGTTTGTAAGTTTGAAAAGTATGAAATTAGTTCGGATTTAGCGTTTTTCCATGCTTTAAGACAATCTCTTCTAAGGGTCGAACGACTTACGTGTTGGTAGCGTGGTTGAACATAGTTTTGCATCATCTCCGTGAATTGAGGGTTGTCGAAGTGGTTGAAAGGAAGTGTTTGTTGAATCACAAAGTTTGAAAACTGTTGACGTACCGCTTCAACGTCGTACGTAAACACCGCTCCTTGATTCGTCATCTCCGGCTGCGAACTACTTCCCGATTCGTCCTTCAAGGCCTTGCAAAAGGGACTTTGTACATGCGCTTTTAAAGTGGAGTTTGCATCTTTTCCATAAAACTTCAAACAATGTTTGCATCGAGCTTTTTGGCTACCGTTAGACATTTCGCATAGGTCGAAATGTTGCCAAACATCATGGTTTCGTTTCGTGGGGATGACCCGAACGACCGTTTCTCCCGTGTTCGAGGCACCCATGTTGACGGATGAAGCAGCACTTTGGGAGGCCATGATAATCGACTACGAAATAAGAGTGGTATACTCGAGTATGAAATAAACGACTACGAAATAAGAGCGTATGGAGTGGTAATGTGGTATAATTGAGCGTGAGATAACAAAATAATCGCGTATGAAATAAACGTTTAGAGCGTTTGGAGTTGTATAATCGAGTGTGATCTAACCAATACCCAACCTAAACTATATATAGATGTTTGTGGGGGTAGAATGGTAAAAAAAAACGGTCCAAAAACAAAAAAAAACGGTCATATAGCCGTTATAAACCGATTTTTTTATAAACCGGTTAACCGGTTTTTCCATAACCGGTTAATAAAAAAACCGGTTTTTTATAAACCGGTTTTTCCATAACCGGTTAATAAAAAAAACCGGTTTTTCCATTAACCGGTTCGTTAACCTGTTTTGGATCTAGAACTTGTAACCGAAAGACGAACCGGCGGTTTCTAAACCGGTCAAACCGGTTTTTAAAAAACCGGTTTTCGTAAAAACCGGTTTCCGGTTTAAACCGGTAAACCGGTTCCCCAACCGGTTTTTTTGGCCATCTCTAGTCCCTATCGAGACTGAAATTTGATCCCTTATACTTTAATTGTTAAAAGTTTTTTTTTTATGTAGTTGTATGCTTTTATAAATGGTTACTTGGACTTGATCGTGTCATTTAATTCTTAAAGGGAAGTTTTAAAACTTAATTGCAAAATGTTCAAACTATAGGGGTTTATTTTGTAAAATCGGCGAACTTATGCTTAACTTCGCCTGACCTAGGCGAAGTTATCCACAACTTCGCCTGTATAACTCAGACCCTATATAAAGGAATTTTTAAGGTCAAACTGTTCATATTTTTCATAATCAGCGAACTTACTCCGAAATTCCAGCGAACTTATCAGTTTCCGGCGAACTTATCTTTCATTCCGATTTCTTATTTTTCCAGTTTCTAACACCGATTCAAGGTTCGTTGTGTCGTCATAGCTAATAATCTTTGTCATTGGTTGTTTATCAAAGGTCGTTTCGACCCGGTTATAGACCTCGGACCGTCGGACCGTTCAATCGGATTTTTCCAAACTTGTTTTACGTGGTTGTGAACCAACTTATCGTCCAGATTGTCTTAATATCATGTGTTTTAGAGTCCTTAATCATCAATTTTACCAGAAACCATCAGATTTTCCGAGTTTAATCGACCTTACTGTCGCCGATTCAGATTCAGGCGAACTTAGGGTTTCGGCGAAGTTATCCGTAACTTCGCCTGAGGCTTAACTTCGCCTGAGGCGATGTTCTGAGGCGATGTTGTGAGGCGATGTTCTGAAGTGTTGTGGTGAGGCGAAGTTATCATTAACTTCGCCTGGACCTTTTTAACTTATCAGTTATTAGACGAACTTAAAGCTGAAGCGAAGTTGTTCCCAACTTCGCCCCACCTTTAACTTCGCCTATACAGATTTTTTCACAACTTCGCTCATGGTAACAAGCGAACTTGTGTTATGCCTTAACTTTTATCTAACTTGGTTCGTTTGTTGCAGATATGGCTGCAGTAGCAGGTGCTGGAGGTGCTGGAGGAGATGACGGAGATAATCAGAGGCAATTCTTCCCGGGTCACAATATGTATATCACCTTAGACCCGGAAGCGAACGGAGTTGAAGATTACCGCGAGATAATCACTTTCCTCCTTCGCTCGAGGATATTCCACGCAATCACTACGACTCTGCCGATTTCCTTACCCAATATTGAGGATTTTTGGCAGACAGTGGAATACGATTGCCGCGTTGAGCCCCCGGTTATGCGAGCAACCGTCAACAATCAAGAAGTTCAGTTCTCGTCTGAACAAATTCGGGTGGCTTTACGTTTTGGAGAGGAGACTAGGGATGACCCTACAGAGTTTGTTGCTCCGTTCCGCGATGGAGCATTTCTACGAATGGGCTATTCTGGTCCATTGGGGGATACACAACGGAGGAAGGGTTTTCTACTTGATCAGTGGCGCTTCCTCATGCACGTAATGATTGTCTGCATGTCTGGGAGGAAGGCGGGCACTGATGGTATGGGTGCGACCATGCAGTCAGCAATGACTGCTCTGACTTATAACAAACGTTATAGCTTTAGTCAGATGGTCTTTTACGAGATCGATAGACAGAGAAGAGCGATGGCCCGTGAGAGGTTCATCATGTATCCAAGATTCATTCAGATGATCTTGAATCATGTTGCTCCCACGTTGCCTCAACGACGTCCAATACGATACGTGGAGAGTGTGAGCAAACGTATCTTCGCTCAATGCCGAACATCCTGTGCGAGGAGCAAGCCTGAACTGCGTCCAAGGCATACTCCACTCTTTGGGTACTTAATAAACCCGGGGTATGTGCCAGCTCGTGGGGATGAGTTCAGAGACCCGGCACCACAACAGGCAGAAGCATCTCAAGCTATACCTGCTGCTCCTGTTGTGTCACCGGAGGAGGAAGTGGACCTTGATGCAGAATTCGGAGGTCAAGGATTCTTCGATATGGATCGGGTGGATCCAGAGGAGAACGTTCAGATCCCAGTTAAACGTGTCTCGACTGTGCGTGTTACTAGAGCAGCTACGACAGTGGCTGACTCAGATCTTGATGATGTTATGGATGAGGCGAGAAGGATGTTGGTGACTCAAGAGAGGACGTTTGGGAAGAGAAAGAGGACAGATGATGATAGTGAGTCAGAAGAAGAAGAGGATATTCACAAGTTGATCAGACGTTCGAGACGGGACAGGACAGGTGCAGGTATGGGAGCAGGTGAGAGTTCACGAGTAGTACGTTTCGCTCCACCCGCACTGTCAGGTATGTCGATTGTCCCTACATCGGTACAGGTTACAAGTTTAAGCGCCGCGGATGTTCCCGTGGTGGCTACATCATCATCCTTCGGCATCCCACTTACTACTTTCTAGCTGACGACTCCGGAGATTGTGTCTTTACCACCTCCAACTCTTACTCCTTCAGAGGTGGTTGCACAATTTGTAGAGTCTACAGTCGTTGCAACTGCAGGGTTGTCGGTCACGATACCACCTGCGGTTACGTCCACAACTGCTTCTGATGTCCCGGTTTCATTCGAAATCCCTCCTCAGTATACTCAAGACATATCTCACATGAGGTTCGATTTAGATGCAACCCTATCAGACTCGGAGAGAATAGCTGCACTTGAACGGGTCGTGGCAGAGCAATCTAGGATAAATCTTATCCAGACCCAGGCTATTCAGCGCCTAGTAGCAGAAAATCAACTACAGTCGTCCCTCCTGGTTGAATATGGAAAAGTTATAGATGCTATGAAGGAGTTCTTGGCATCTCAGGGGGAGACAGGCTGTAAAGGCGACGAGCTCAGGACAAAGAAGAGGAATGACAGAGACGATGATCCCAATGCATCGAAAGGTGCAGGTGGTGAGTTGCCAAGAACTACTCAAGCTCTTGGGACTTCCACAGCTCAGGGGGAGTCTGCAGGTGCAGTTGGTGGTGATGAGGTGGTGATGGTTGATGATGTGATTGATGCTTTGAAAGAATTAGATGATGATATGTTTAGTGATGATGTGTTGTTTGATGATGATGTGCTGCCAATTGAGGAGATTGAGAAGATTGGCGCACAGATTGTGATTGAAGAAGATGTTGAAGAAGGTGAAATAGTAGAAGAGAATGTGGAGCATGACATTCCAGGTGTGGAGAAAGCATATATGGGTAATGAGACAGTAATCGATGAGACTGAATGGGAAGAGCAGCCTAGGTGGAAGGAAGGCTATGCTCAGTGGTTCGTCAAAACGAAGAAACCGGCGGTCCCTACAATGTTTAAGAAGAGTTACAATATTAAAGGCTATGCTGAAGCGAAGAAAGGGATTATTTGCTGGATCTATGATGAGCAGTTGAAGCTCTTTGTGATTAAACGGTATGACGGTGTTCAGTATTTTAAAAGAATGTTAAGGTCGTTGAATACACTGCCGGAATGTGAAGTGAAAGACTTAGCCAGATTGGGGTTAATCAATCGAAATGACGATAATATGGCTAGAGTCATTGGGAAAATTGTATGGAAAGAGAGTATAAAAGAGAAGAAGTTTGAGCTGTTGAAACCGCAGAAGGGAAAACTTGTTGAAGACAAGGATAGAGGTTTGAGAGCTGATGGAAAACCTTGGATGGTCATGAAGTATAAACCGATCCGGTGTTTGAAAGAAGTACCGATGAAGCTTATGCCCAAGGATGTGCTTAAAGACCTAAAGTGGTGGTTTGTGGATTGTGAGACAGCAGAGGCAGTGATGGAAGACGAGGATGAACAAGAGCTCCTAAGAGTTTACGATCCGATGCATTTGGTAAACTTATCGCAAGCTGATCTGCAGGTGCTCAATGAGAAGAAAATCTTTTATATTCCTGCTTGGAAGGACGAAGCGAGGAAGTATCAAAGAGTTGTGTCATTTTGTGTTAGAGAATGAGTGCATGCGTGAAGATACAAGATTGAAGATTACAAGACAAGTGCTTAAAGATCAAGATATGAAGCTACTGCCAAGGGGGAGTCTGTTGGTGCATAATGTCAGTAGTTCATAGTCTAGTGTCTGTAATCGAGTCTGTAATGTTAATTATGTTTTATATATGTCTTAAGCGAAGTTGTTAACAAGTTCGCCTAGGCGAACTTGTTAGACAAGCGAAGTTATGGACAACTTCGCCTGAACATATCAGGCGAAGTTGTCGTGTATTTTTATAAAGTGTTACGGCTTGGCTTTTAGGGTTGTTGGAGTTAGTTCGTTTTCAGTTGTTAGTCGAGTTCATTGTAACGTGAGGACGAGAGTCTGTAACAGTGATTATAGCACGTGTTCGGTTATAATATAACGTGTTTGTTTATCGTATCGTGTTTGATCTATTCGTGTGTTCTACGCTCGTAACGACCTACGCAGGGATTCCGCACCTGAGTAGATCGAGATATCTCGTGCGATCCGTCAAGGGAACCTACACATTTGTAGAACCAAAGATGATATCATCAACATACACTTGTAACAGAAGCAAGTCTGATCCCTTTTCTTTGTAGAAGAGTGTCTTGTCAATGGCTCCTCTTTTGAAACCGTTTTCAATAAGATGATTTGACAGCTCATCATACCATGCTCTAGGAGCCTGATGCAATCCATAAAGGGCTTTGTTTAGCTTATACACCCTATTTGGATACAAAGGATCCTCAAAACCTGGAGGTTGAGCTACATACACCTCTTCATCTGTCTTTCCATTTAGGAATGCAGACTTAACATCAAGCTGGAACACCTTAATGTTCTTTAAGGCAGCATACGCAAGAAAGATCCTGATAGCTTCAAGTCTTGCTATAGGAGCAAAGACTTCCTCAAAGTCTATTCCTTCCTCTTGAAGACATCCCAGAGCCACAAGTCTAGCTTTGTTCATAATCACCAAACCCCTCTCACCCATGTTGTTCCTAAAAAACCATTTGGTCCCTATTGCATATCTGTCAAAAGGCTTATCAACAAGATCCCACACATGTAGATCTCTAAACTGTGCCAATTCTTCCTGCATGGCTTCCACCCAACTATTGTCTTTCAGTGCTTGAGCAATATTCTTAGGTTCTATTTGGGATAGAAACAGGAGTAAAGACAGATGTTTGCAAATTCTGAGTGACTTCTTTTAACTCTTTCATGCAAATCTCCAATGATGTTTTCAGAAGGATGATTCTTTTCCACATAAGGAGTTTGAACAATCATATCTGTAGACACAGTTGTGTCAAGATTTGACTCATTGAGTTCTTGTTCTTCAATGATCAAATCAGTCTCTGCATTATGAAATTCTGGTGCTTCATCATTATGTTGTCCTGAAGTAGATGCAGCATTGTTTCTAATATTTAAGCTTTCAAATAAATGCTGAAATCTTGCAGTAGATGCGGCTTCTTCTTCACTTGCTTGGTTGCTTGAGTCTTCCTCATTCTGAACTTGATCATTCTGAACATCTTGATTGTCTTCTTGAGCTTGTCCAACAATATCATTTGAGGAATTCTTCACAAAGGTATATTCCTTTTCTTTTCTAGCAACCTTTTTCCACAATTTTTCTAAGTCCAGTGGTTTCTTCTTTTTCTCTTCAATTACACTGGTCTTGTAGAATGAATCATCAAAGTCTTCAGGATAAATCTTGAAAGACCTAATTAACTTTTCATGATCAAACAGCCATGTTGCACCATCAAATGTATTGAATTGATTCTCATTAAAAATGATGTCAGATGATTCTATGACACTCAAATGGTCTTTCACATATACTCTGTAAGCTTTTGACTGTGTAGAATATCCAACAAAGAAACAATCTAGAGACTTTGTTTGAAACTTGTTCAAATAATCTCTAGTGTTCAAAAGAAAACATTTACATCCAAAGGGCTTGAAAAACTTGATATAAGGCTTTCTGTTGTGGAATATTTCATATGGAGTCTTGTTATGCCTTTTGTTTACAAGCACCCTGTTCTGAACATAGCAAGAAGTGTTTATTGCTTCAGCCCAAAAGGTAACAGGCAGATTAGCATCTGCTAACATGGTTCTTGCAGCCTCAACTAAAGTTCTATTTCTTCTTTCTGCAACACCATTTTGTTTAGGAGTTCTAGGAGCTGAGAATTGTAGAAGTATTCCCTTTTCTGTACAAAATTCTTGCACAACTCCATTCTTGAACTCAGTACCATTATCACTTCTCATCATTTTAACCTTCTTATTCAACTTGTGCTCAATCATTGTAACACAAACCTTAATCAACTCTGCAGTCTCATCTTTGGTACTTAGGAAATAAACCCAAGTGTATCTTGAATAGTCATAAATGATCACAAGACAGTATCTTTTCTTTCCTATACTTGGCACACTCACAAGACCAAAAAGATCCATGTGAAGTAATTCAAGTATTTGATCAATTGAATTGATGAGCTTAGGCTTATGAGTAGATTTGTGTTGTTTTCCCTTTTGACATGAATTACAATGCTCTTCCAATTTAAACTCTCTTGTAGGTAAGCCTATGACATGCTCACCTTTGACAATTCTATTCATGTTCTTTAAGTTCACATGACACAGTTTCCTATACCACAATTTGGACCCATTTTCAGTGGCTTTGGAAACAAAACATGCACCCCCTCTTGAAACAGCTTCTTTCATATTCAGTTCATACAAGTTGCCATTTCTTGGTGCCATCATCATAATCATTTCAGGTGGAATGAAAAACTCAGGTTTTAAGATGAAACAGTGAGAATCATCAAAACTGACATTGTATCCCTTATCACACATTTGTGATATACTCAGTAGATTATACTGAAGACCTTCAACATGAAACACATTATTAAAAGAAACCTTTCCATTTGTTAAGATTCCTTTCCCCCACAATCTTTCCACCATTTTCATCACTCCCAAATTCTACAGGTCCTTCATACTTTTCTTCATAATTAACAAGTGATATTTTGTTACAAGTCATGTGCCTAGAACAACCACTATCCATATACCATATTTCATTTAGAGGAGTGGACTGTTCCTGCACAAAAGAAAGAGTTTGATTAGTTGAGTGATGAAGTGCAAGCTTCTACAGCTTGCAACTCATCAATTTCAGTTTCTTTGACAGCTTGGGAAGTGAGTGTTGTTGGTTTTGAATCTTCATGAGTGACTTCTAAGTTGTCTGAATTATCAGTTTCATAACCACACTCTCTTGGGGTTTTAACAAGTGAAGTTGAGGTCTGTAATTCAGCTGAGTCAGTGTTATACTCTTTGATCACATAATCTTTCTTTTCAGAATAGTCTCTCACATCAGCAACTATCTCAACTTTAGTTTCAGTCTTGGGTTTCCAAAGGAAACCATGTGGTTCATATCCATGTTTTAGCAAAAACTTCTCATCACCAATGAGTTTTGTTGGTTTCTTTCTAGGATATGCATCTTTTCTTCTTGTCTTCTCACTGCTTGATAATTCTTGAGATTCATCAGGTTTGACTGATTGAGTATCTTGTTTGATTCTCAATGGATGATAGTTCTTTTTGGTCAATTCTCATGCTTCTTAGGAGATTTACTTCTCCTTGCTGATTCTGTCACTTGCTTCTTTGTTTTTACTTCAGCTTTCTTCTCAATCCTTGTCTCCTTTTCAGCTTTCTTTTCTTCTCTGTTCATGGTTTCATTTCCATACACCTTTCCTTTTCCTAGATGTACATCATACTTCTGTTTGTACAGGACAAAGTCTTGACCAAACTTTGTTCCATCTGGGACAAGAAATGGTTGAAAATTCAATCTCTCATTGCATGAGTCTGTGTGATGACCATATTCATCACACTTCTTGCACCATACCTTGCCTATAAATTTTTCATGTTCTTTTGGTTTCTTTAACCTTTCACTTGGCTTAGGTGTCTTGACTCCTAGAGTCTTCTGATTCTTTAAACCATCAAAATCAATTGAAAAAAGGCACAAACTCCTCAATCTTGATATCCTGTCTGTCAAGTTTGCTTTTGACAAAGATAACCTTTTCCATAATCATAGGTTCTTCATCACTGCTTTCTCTAACCCTTGAGTCTCTTTTCATATTCTTCCATAGTTTCTACTTCTCCAACATCCAGTACTTCATGACTAGAGAAGACTGGATAAACTGGGATAAAGTTTTCTGATTCAACTTCTTCAGTTATTCTCTCCTTTTTGTTTTGCTTTATCCTTTCCAACACAGCCTTGCTTGGTGGCCTGACTGCATTGTAGCTTATCTTCTTCTTTTCACAAATGTCAAAAGATACATGTTCTCTTTTCATCTTATCATTTTGTTTCTTCATTCTTGGTGAGACTGGTGGATACTTTGGAAGTTGATCAACAGACTCTGGTTTCTTGTATTTTCTTCCTCTTTCAGCAGCTTTGATTTCCTCTTCAGTAATTTGACCACTCAAATCACTCAAGTCATCTTGATCCAAATCAATTGACTCAAGGTCATCTTCAGAGACTTGAACTCCAATTGACTTTTCTTCTTTCATTCTTTCTTCACAACAAACTCTCCTTCTTCACTCACCTTAACATTCTTATACAAATCTACAAGTTCTTCTTTGTCTTGAAAAACATCTATGAGTTGTTGTAGATATGCATTTCTTTTCTCTTTATCAACTTTTGGCATAAAGTTGTTGTTGAATGGTGGCGGTACTGCTTTGTACTTGTCTTCTTCCTTAACTTGATTTAAAATTCCACAGATGTTTCCAGTGGAGATCAAGTTCTTCAAAATTCATTATCAGCTTGTAGTTTTGTGTTCTGTACCTTTTCTTCTATAACCGTTTTCTTCAACCCATCTATTTCAGTTGTGAACCTTTTCTGAGCTCTGTAGCTGTTTATACAGTCCTCTTCCAAACTTTTCATTCTTTCCTCACTTATCAATTCACTTGCCTCATATGTATTGATGATACTTTGTTTCCTAAAACACTCACTTTCCAGCTTGCCTACTTTTGTTTTCAATTCATTGATAAGTTCATTTAAATCAACAGTAGGAGCAGATTGTACCTGAGATGAAGATGCAGTTTCTTTCTCAATTATAGCCATGAATGCCACATTTGCTCTCTTGATATCATCTGCAATGTCTTCTTCATGATTGCTCCAATCAAAGTTACCTTCATGTTGTGTAGTAACTGCCACATTTCCTTGATTTCTTGGTTGGTTTTGGTTGGCTGGAACAGTGTTGTTTGGAACATTTTGAACTGCTTGAAGGTTCTGATTATTGTTCATTTGAAAACCTTGATTCTGATGCACCCCTTGATTAAGATTATTCATTTGAGGCTGAAAGTTGTTGAAGTTGGGATTATAATTGTTGTTGGGATTGAAGTTGTTGTTGAAGTTTTGGTTGTTGTTTCTTTGCTGATTCTGCTGGTATTGCTGCTGACCTCTTGGTTGTTGATTTTGGAATTGATTCATCTGATAATTCCTTGGCAAGTTGCATTCTCTTGCAAAATGTCCTAGCTGTTGGAAATTGTAGCAGATTGCCTTTGACTTGTCAAATCCAATCCTCTCATTAGGACCAGAAACCAGAGATTTACCAGTTCTATTATACAACCTCTTACTTCTCAAAGCTAACATGGCAGCTTGCCACTTCAAATCCATGTCTTCTAAATCATCTGCATCAATTTGCTCTAAATCATCTTGTACCACACTTGTGTGAATTAGATTCTTTGCAACAAATGCATTATATGAATCAGTAAACATAGACAGCAATGCCTGTGTTTCATTGCTTTGACCATTTCCACCACTAGAGTGAGGTACATTCCCACTTGCCATTGAGGCAGTATCAGTGTCATCAATCAGTTGCACATTGAATCTCTGCTGATTTCCTTGATTACTTGTGTTACCACCAATAAAAGACTTTGGAGTATCAACATTGTGCTCAACTGGCTCTTCAATAATGGGAATTTGTTGTTGATTCTTGGTAGTCAAATTTCCCATGGGTGCAATCAATGCATTTGAAACATTGAAGCAGGGTCTTTCTTCTTTAATCATTTCATTCTCTATCATCTCCAGTTCTGCAGCCTGAAGGAAGCATATCACATCATCCAATTTCAAGTCATTGAAATTATGCTTCTGAAGGATGAACTTGCAAGCAGTATACCATTCTTTTGGCATTGAGTTGAGTAACTTTGTGTTTAAATCAAAGTCAGTCATGACATAATCAGTTGTCCTCAACTCATTCACAATACCTAGAAAGCGTTCTAGTATTGATTTCGACCTTTCTCCTTCCTTATACTTGAACCTTTCCAACTGTTGCTTCAGTCTTTGCTTCTTTATGTTCTTCAGCTCAGTATTCCCTTCATACATCTCAAGGATGGCATCATACATTTGCTTGGCAGTTGTGTGATGTGCCACCTTGGTTAAAATATCCCAATACAGTCCTAGCTTAATCATAGCTAAGGCTCTGTCATCCACCTTTCTCATTCTTTCTCTTAGAGCTGCAGTTCCAGCTGTATTTGCACCTTCTTCAGCTGCAGCTTGTGGACTATTCTTGATGAAGTTCCACATATCAACATCATTGTAGCACACTGCTGCTTCAAAAAGCACTTTTCACTTGGTAAAGTTTTCCTGTCCATACAATCTTGGTACCTTGTTAGTAGACACCTCTTGTTCCTCATATCCAGACATTTTCAAAGACTAAAAAAAATCAGTTTCTTAGTAAAAATCAAAGTTTTAAAAATAATCAGATCTGAAAACAGGTTGTTCAGATCTGATGTGTCTGATATGATTAGAGCAAGATTTAGATATAAAGATTAAAGCTTTAATTGAAATAAGGAAGAGAAAACACCGGTATATTGTAGATCTGGAAGAAAAATGAAAAACAGAGATTCTGACATCACAAATCAATGAAACAGTGGTCTGCTTACGTCATCTTTCTTCACATCTTCAATCAGCAACAAGAATCTTTCCAAAATAGCAGCAACAGGCTTTGATACCACTTGTGGTCCCCGATTTCAGCTGGATCTTACTCGAATCATATCATAACTCACACAAATAGATGTGCTGACAAGGGAGTTAATGACGGGTTGCTATATTTAGAAAGTTCACCGTTTGTTAAAGGCGGAATCAATAACAAACATATGGTTGCTTAAACAGTATTCAAAGGTAATCAACACACACAAGATTTACTCAAAAGATTTCCATTTATATAAATGAATCATACAAAGTGGATAATCATTTTAGGGTTTCTTGATAAGGAAGGTTTCAGCCGTCACACATAATATTCTTTCTTGATAAATGTGACTGTCTGCCTTGTTGTGTGTGTGTCCCCAGGTGTGCCCTAAATTATTCTATTTATAGGCCAGACACCTGTGGACAGCTGTCATTCCTTCTAGAAACCATATCCGATAATACATATTTAGAAATATTCTAAGTGTAAAACAAGTCTTCCGGGTAGGCTTTGCATCAATCTTGTCTTTCCGAGTATGCTCGGCCATCCTTCATAACTTGGTAACATAGAAGTGTGCTCGGGATCAGTTTCCAGGTAGATTTTACTTGAAGAGTATTTTACCAAGTAAAATACTCACCGGGTAGACTTCAATCTTCTTGACTTTGCCAGACTTTGCCCGACAAACCCTTACGAGCAACCTTGTTCTTCAATGGTCCCTTCAACCCTTTGTTAGAAAATAACTTAGTAGCAAAGTGTGCTCGGTTGCACTGTTCCTTGCTTAAGTTGAACCTTGCCCGATGATACTTGACATATATCATTAGATCATCAAGCCTACCTGGACCATACTTATTAATGAATACCTTGCCCGGTCTTCCAATTTCTTGGCTTCATGAGCTTGGTTAGCCTAAAGCTTACTCGGAAGTGAACTTTACTTGGCTAAGAAGAACAATCCTGCTTGATAAAGTGATCCTTGCCCGGACTTGCATATACTAGTGAACCATACCCGGTAATGCACTAGTTTGCAAACCCTGCTTGGATATTCACTAAATGAGACTTAGCGAAGATAATTCTGCCCGATAGACAAAATATTGTACCCGGCTAAGTAAAAGCATGCTCGGAGGTCTGAGGTGTACCCGGATCCATACTTAGCGAATTCTGAGGAGGTTGAGAAGATTCCAATCTTTCATCTAATCAGTTTTGTGTCAAATCTTGACTCAACACCACCCTTCCAAGACCTTGTTAATAGCTTTGTTATTAGTAGATTTTTACTGGTATGTTTGTTGTTTACATATAGTAACGTTGTTAAGTGATGTACCTACATGCCCGGAGTTTAAATAATTTTATGTAAATAATTGGTTGATGGGTGGTAAATAAAAGAGCGGATCATAACAATATCATGTTTAAATTCTGGAAAGTTTTTTTTTAAGTTAATGCAATGTGATAATTATTGAGTGTACAATATTAAATGTAGCAAAACTAGTGTTATACCCGGCGCGTTGCGCCGCGCAAGTTGGTAAAAATCGGGTGATGATAAACCCCAAGAGTTGTCAGTCCCGGGCTTTGAGCTGGTAAGTCGACACAAAATTTGGTCGGTTTAAGTTAAGTGTGTTATGATACCGGAACTAAAAACCAAAAATAAAACAAAAACATATAAAATTTTGAGGTGGATCAATTGAGTGGTATCAGTTGGTAACACTCGAGCGTTGGGAAGATCTGAGCATTGTCGATCCCGGAAGTTTAGGCGGTGAGTCTATGCAAATTCGGCTGATTTTCGTCACATTGGTTACGGTACCGGAATTAAAAGAAAATGCAGTGAGCTAACGCGAATTTGTTTGATTTCCTTTATGTTTGTCACGGTACCGAAACTAAAAAAAAATTCAAATACCAATACGGTGCCATGGTCGGTTTAAGTTAAGTGTGTTATGATACCGGAACTAAAAACAAAAAATAAAACAAAAACATATAAAATTTTGAGGTGGATCAATTGAGTGGTATCAATTGGTAACACTCAGGCGTTGGGAAGATCCGGGCATTGCCGATCCCGAAAGTAAAGGCAGTGAGTCTATGCAAATTCGGCTTATTTTTGTCACATTGGTTATGGCACCGAAATTAAAACAAAATGCAGTGAGTCTACGCGAATTTGTTTGATTTCCTTTATGTTTGTCACGGTACCAAAACTAAAACAAAAAAAAAACAAAATTCAAAGACCAATATGGTGCCACCAAATGGCCCAATCGGCACTTAGCGGCACCAAAGTTTGTAATTATAATATATAATAAATAGTTGCATGATTTTTAAATAAAATCTGTTTAACATAAATAACATAAATTATTTAGTTTAGGAAATAATGTATTGATTCATTTATAATTATTACACTTACTAGCCTTAGAATCCATGTGATGCATGGGAAGATAAAAAAATACAATTAAACTAGAGAAATTAAATGATTAAAATAAAAAAACTTATATTTTATCAAATTAAATAGTTTAATAAGTTCAAATTATATATTTTAATGGAATATTCATATGAATATGTGGTGCATTCTCACATTATTTCTTCATAATCATGAAAAAAAATGCACATAATGATTTTATTAGTTGTAATTATATTTTTAATGTGATAACGAATTATAACAAAAGATTATAAGATATTTCATTATAAATGACATAAAAAGAGAACATCATATATATAAAATTAGCATTTCTAAAACACACTGTTGTATTACAGATTTGAAAAAGATGGATGAGAAGTCCATAGATCCATGGAGGTTGAATGAACACGTGATAAAAAATTCTATTTATTCATAATTTTTTTTTGTTTTTATCCTCTTAGACCTATAAACATAGTTCATTAATTTTTATCGCATAAATCTCATACATTAAAAAGTGTTTAAAAATTGATTTAATAAAAAAAAATTATGAATTCATTAAAGATATAAATATTGTTATTATACTGACATAAACACCCGTAAATTTTTTATCTCAATAATTAAAATCATTAATTTGATTGAATGATGGATTTATATGTTTTAATTACACTGACATAAATACGTTTTTATTAAAAATAGTAAAATAGTTTGAGCGAGAAATTTTGGTTAAGCATGAATGTTCAAGTGACATGTGTCCCCAATTATTTTACTTTTTTAAAATATATATATAACAAAATTTACATTACTAATTATTAAGAAATGAATTTAAAAAGATACAATTTAATGACGGACATATAAAAGCTATTAATTAATTACCATATTTAAAATTGAATTAATAATTAAATAATTTAAGAGGATTAAATTGGAAACAACACATGAACAAACAATGATAGTTTTTTTTATTAAAAGTATAAATCTTTTACCCATTAAACTTACTTAACTTTTATAAATTTAACAAGAATTCATCTTCCGCTCCCTTATATTTAGCTATATATTTCACAAACTTTTTTTCGTTTTTTTCTTATATCTTTATGTTTTAAAAAGTTTGAACATACTAATGTGAAGTACAATTTTTTTTTGACGTTTCGATGTTAAGTTTATTGAATATCAAGGTGGGGATTATCATTTATAAGTTATAGCTTCATCAAGGTACAAGTCTATTGAGAAATATTTTTTAATAATAATTTTGGTCGTTTTTCCCCTAAAATTAGTTACTGAAACGATGATTTGCTACGATAAGTATTTTGTATTTCTTTAATATCAGGAGCCACTACAAATAACCTATTGGAAAAATTGATATGCTTGTTAAACCTGTGTTCCCGAGTTTCATTTAACTAAGAAAAGAGAAGGAAAAGGAGGGATGGAAAAAATATGTTGTGTTCCGAGTTTCATTTAAGAAAGGAAAAGGAAGGAAAATTTAAAAGAGGTGTTCTCGAGTTTCATTTAAAGAAAGAAAATGAGGGGAGAGAAGAGAAAATTATGAGTAAAATAAAAGAATTTGTATCTTTCCAAATTGGAAAGATTAGGAAGGAAAATAAGTTGAAGCAAAAGAGGAGATACCAAAAGAAAAGATAAGAAGAGAAAATTTTCTTTTCCTTATGAACCAGTCAAACACCATATCAACTGTATCAAGGGTAAAGTCAAAATACAAAGGACAACAAAAATGAGAAGGGTGAGAAAGAATTCAATCCATTGATCTTAGATTTGAATAGCTGGGATTAATTTAATAAATAAAAAGTGATGGAAAGGGCAAGAAGGTAATAATCCACATTTGTTGACTTTCTCTCTCCACATGCAAGGCACATGTCAATTCCCCCATCATTTTAAAATGTGCATAATTTTTTCATACGACATTATTTTTATAAAAAAATCACCATAATAATAAGGGTTTTTTTATCCTTAATATGAGTATCATATTGTTATATAAAAATAAAAAAAAGATTAATGGGTTTTTTTAATTGTGTTTTTTTGTTATTCATTGTGTCTTTTAGTTGAGTTTTCATATGAATTGTATTATAGATTTTGATCATTATATTTTTCAATTGGTGCTCATATTAAAGACAAAAATTAAAACAAAGATTACGCCATTGTGTCGTTTTATTCGTCTTTAGTCATTGTGTAATACGTTCATTGTCTTTTATTCGGATTGAAATATGACAAATTCATTTAATTTGAGAAAAATAGTATTGCGTTTATTGTATATTACGTTCAAGTCATTGTGTAATATGTTGTTTCCATTGTGTTTTACGTTTCAAGTCATTGTATTATATATATTCACCATTGTGTCTTACATTTTAGGTCATTGTGTTATACGTATTCATCATTGTTTCTTACGTTTTAGGTCATTGTGTTATACGTATTCACCATTGTGTTTTACGTTTCAAGTTAAAGACACAATGGTGTGCGAAAAGACACAATGATGAAAAAGACACAATGATAAGCGAAAAGACACAATGACGAAAAAAGACACGATGATAAACGAAAAGACACAATGACGAAAAAAGACACAATGGCGAAAAAACACACAATGATAAGCGAAAAGACACAATGGTGTGCGAAAAGACACAATGATAAGCGAAAAGACACAATGGTGGTGGAAAAGACAAAATGACGAAAAAAGACACGATGATAAGCGAAAAGACACAATGGTGTGCGAAAAGACACAATGACGAAAAAAGACACAATCGTGAAAAAAGACACAATGATAAGCGAAAAGATACCATTGTGTGCGAAAAGACACAATGGTGTGCGAAAAGACACAATGGTGTGCGAAAAAAGACGCAATGATAAGCGAAAAGACACAATGGTGTGCGAAAAGACACAATGGTGTGCGAAAAAACACAATGACGAAAAAAGACACAATGATAAGCGAAAAGACACAATGGTGTGCGAAAAGACACAATGACGTGATTTTTGTTTTAAATTTTATATAACAAAAATCATACTCATATTAAAGATAAAAAAACGCTTGTTATTATGGTGAATTTTTTTTTTAAATTAATATCATACGAAAAAGTTATAAGCGTTCTAAAATGATGGATGTATTAACATGTGCCTTGCAATTGAAGAGAGAAAATGTGTACAATTACCTCTATACATTTTTCTTTTGGTCCCCATTTGACACGTGTTAATTATTTATGAATTCTCACACTTCTCATTTTTGTTACCCTTTGTAGAATAACTTGACCCCTGTATCAAAAACAAATTTTGTTATACAAAAAGCTACTATATATACATTCCAAATTTATAAACATAGGTCTAACATCATGATTAAACTCGACCTCGGTTTGCATAACCTTTTGGAATGTGGCTTTCCTTTGACCTAAAAGTTGATCATACAAGATCTTGTTGTGGAAGTCAATTCTTGCATGCCAAACAAACATCAAACAGTTCAAGGGTGGCTGAAGAGTTATACGTTATGACAAAGGAATGGGACACATGCCAGATGATTCATGACAAATGCACCCCACGGACACCGCCATCGTATTCCTGAAGGTCTGTTAGAGGTGGGTGAGATCAACTATTAAAGGGGAGCTCAGGCTGGTCATTCGAAACACCAAACTCACTTGAAGTGCTTGGATTTCCATTCTGGACACCCCGGCATTCCAGACTTCCTGACAAGCCGTGACATGATTCTCGAACCTCGATAAGTATGCCATAGTCATGATACCCAACGTGACAATCAAGCGAAACTCCTACCTGTTGTGATAGTCTAGCTGTTGTGAAAAGTCTTAACAGCAAGAGAAATAAATGATTCATAAAGATTTTTAAACCTAATTTTTTTAACCCAAAAGGTATACTTCATATCTCATTAAACTCAAAACGATTACAATAACTTGTCAGGCAAACGGGAAACAAGTTGCGCCGCCACCCCTTTATGAATAGCAAAGCCAATCCTACTAAAAACGAAGCTTTGGACTTAGGAGCCGAACATATACCATGCAAGACATGTTGAACCATGCTAATAAAATTCACATTTTACGGCACCATAAAACCAAATGTATCAAAAGCAAATGGAGAAACACATGTTGATTTTCTAAACAAGTTTTCTCGTGTTTAACAACTTTGCTCGATTCAGCCTTCAACGCAGCTTGACCCACAACAAACCCATGGCCCATGAGCCCAATAAGAGGATACACTCCTGTAAGGTCCACACGAGCGTGTTTTTCCTGCCCACCCAAACACAAGAATATCAGTTGGCCGTAAAGTGGACCTCCCTTCAAGTGGACACGTAAGAAAGTTAACACGTGCCTCCTTTTTAGCAGAAATCCTTGCCCGTTTAAGAACATCACACATAACATCTCTAACCAAATCATGTATGTATTTAAAACCATGAATTATTTGATGTGCACTGCATGATCTCCAAAAGAATCCAAAATGACCTTGCAAAAAACTAGGCAAGGCTCATTAGTCGGGAACATATGGATCATTAGCCAGTAATTAAGGATAGCCCGGGACTCCAACCCCGACATATGTTGGCCCAATCCTTCAATGACAATGGTCGTTAGAAAATCCTGAGCCCGAGGAGCCCGAAGATATGCAAATACCGTCTTTTGGCGAGGGGATAGATCAAACTTCACTTCTAAATTCTAGACGATTCCACTAAATAAGGCACTCTCCATAGCATGTTGGGCGTTAGGGGGGGTGTCTTTATTAGAGAACCGCAAATATCAAAATCGGGGAGTGAAGTACGTAAACGATCCATCGCACACCCATAATCAGCGTCCAACCCATCAATATCACAGCCCCGAATAATGCGGTCCTGCAAATTCCATGATTGTGCTCTCGAAACCACAAAAGCATATGTAGATAGATACCTAATAAAAGAGAGAAACATTCTAACAAGGTTTGACCTTCAAACTAGACCCGAGAGGTATGGTATATCTAAATTACATCGATAGATCTAACATAAGCCTATGATTGATTATAAGTCAAAGAAACATATTCCTTTCCATGAAAATTGAATTCAAAGAAAACTACTTTCAGGTGAATACGTAACTCTTTTCAAACATGATTCAAAAATCAAACATAAGGCTTGAAGCGTTTTCAAAGCATTTAATGCGTAAAAGTAATCTATCGATAATGGCATTCAGACCATAAGTACACCTAGAGTTGGATCCAGGTTATACACATGCTACGCATGAACGGACAAAACGTGGCTAGTATGTGTTTAGTTATTAAAACTGAACGGAAATGCTAGTGTCTATTGTGGTTGTACTCTATGGTCAAACAGTCCTGATGAATGCATAGATGACACTAGAAGTTACTATTAAACAACTTTAGATTCATGCCATGATAAAGTATTTTATGTCTGTTAATGTTATTCACCGGTGATGTGTGTCTAAAGGGTGTTTCTTTCTACGGAACTCACAACTAAGCTTTAAATTTTTAAAACAGATTTTCCTAATAAAACCACACACAACCGGCAAGTGTACCGATCGTATGTAATATAGAACTAAGAAGTCCGAGTATCGAACACAAGGACACGTGAGAACGCCTATGATCACTAAACCCTAGACGAGACCTTCCTAAGAATAATATTTTTAATTAATTTTTAATAAATTAAACTACTTGACCTAGATTACTTACTAAATTAATTAACTTAACTTACTTAACTAGATTGACGAAACTGACAAACAAAAATTTCCTAACTTAGAAACAATGGAGAAAACGTCTACCTAGGCAAGAATCAAATTGATAGTCTAACAAGCTAATGAATTGAGTAATCAAATTGGTATCTAAATATGACACAACTAAGGTTCGCTCAAGAAAGCTAGATCACCTCTCGGTCTCACTAACAAACCCTAACTTACACTTAATTGATTTAAGAACAAACCGGAAAACGAATACTAAGGTGTTCTAATGTCGACTCTCCTCTCGGTCTCACCGACACACGACCCTAATGGAAACGAATACTACGCAAACAAGGATAGAGGAACAAGTTGTTTTAACTTAAACTAGACCAACTAATCGCTCACAAACCCAAACCTGACAAGAACCGAACCCGCTCTCGCGCAATCCTAATCCTAACAAGTAAAAGCTATGAGACAAATTTACTTCCTATCACCTCTCGGTCTCTAAGAAGGTGTTCACCCGCTGAATTATAATAATTAACAATCTCAACAAAACCCTACAAACTATAAACACAAAGTAAAGAATTGAACATGCAACTATCAATCAAAACCAATTCAATTAACCGAAGCACGAGATTATGAGATAAAACCAATAAAATCACAGCCACTAAACACAACCTAATTCATCATTAAACCAAACTTTCAATAGTAATTCAAGTCATATTGATCAAACAATCCATTTAGTTCATCAAAATCGTACAATAATCATCTAACTTAGGTAGAACAAAGAGGTTTAGCCAATCATAATCAATGAACGGTAGATAAAATAGATATAAATGATAAACATGTTTATATATATCTGATTACAAAAGGTTTGAATGATTAAAAACCAAAAACAAACTCACAAACGTTAAAATAGTCAAAACCGACAACCGAAGGATAAAAGATAGAACCGTAAGCTTGTCCTCCTTGGTTTCTCCTCTAGAGCAGGTGTGGTGGCTGGAAATATTATCTTCAATTCGTTCATAGGGTATTATCCCTATATATGTGTGTGTGTGTGTGTGTGTGTGTGTGTAAACACCTCCTTCCTAATATAAAATAGATTAAAACAAGCCCACAGGCCCACTAGAAGACAAAATAGACGGGGTAGCTGATTCCTGAACATTATTTGCAGCCTTTGGTACATGTGGGACGTCTCATAGTGCGGGCATGGATGCCTGACATGGTCGCGTAGAGCAGCCAGGTCCTGGGTGCTCGTTTATTCGTTTTCTAACTCGTTTATCTTCAAACGCGCATACCTGCTTTATCCGAATCTCGTTTGAGCTGATTCTTTCTTCATTAAACTCGTTTTTTCACTCTCTTCAACATGGGACCTATCTCATACACAAACATTTAATTTCATGCAAGAACAAGTTATATTCGTTAACGGTTTACGCACAAAACAACACAAAAACATGATAAAACGCTATGTGTTTTGCAACACATCAACCGGCTTTTCACTAACGTAAGTTTTCCAAAATGATTTCAAGTGATGAGTAACAAATATTAGTGATGATAGAGTATCAAGTAGATTGCTCATTAGAAGGATAAAAGAATTCGTTGCCTCATTTTGTTAAAAATGTAAAACAATGTTTTGGTAACAAGGGTATTTAAGTCCCTAATATATAAAAATAGTATTTTATTCAAACAAACTTCCACTACAACAAAATAAACTCAGATGTATTTATAAAACCTGTATCAACTACGATTACTCTCCTTGGTCCCTAAGGCTGGGTGTCAGAGCCACAGTTTTTGTGGATTAGATATCTGAAACTTATATGGGTTTTAACCGAAAAATTACAGATAAGATAGGTATGTATCTAGTAAATATTTAAGAGAGTGATAATGCATAGATAAGATAGGTATGTATCTAGTAAATATTTAAGAGAGTGATAATGCATGTCACTTAATACTCGCGTAAAGCATGTCAAAGAAAGAATACTCAAATATCAAAGTTCATGATGGATCCTTAAAGAATACAAGGGGAAGATTAAAGAAACAGTTAAAAACCAAGAAACAAATTCTATCCCTCCTTCAAATGATAAGGTTGTTTGAAAGGAGAAGATGCAACATGTGATTGCTAAAGGAATTGCCTTCTCTTTGTCTTCTTCTTCAACATCTAATAAAGTTATGTTAGAGGCATAAGCCTCCTCTTATTGGGGAAGTTTCAAATTCAATCCATGGACATAAAGTTAGTTTAGAATAAACTATGTTGTTAGGAGTAGTATAATTTATCGTTCCAAAGTAAAATAAATAAAGTTATACAACATATACAAGACTATAGAAATACGATAAACATATATGATGTGACATACACATGCATTTATACATATGTATGTATATAAATCCACATTGTTTTCTAATATGTTTTTAGGCCTAGATACGGTTTTGGAGTCTGGGTTTACCTAGAACAACCTTTCCATCCTTCTAGGATGGTTGGATGGTTTGCATACAATCTACCCTCCTAGGATGATCCTACCTATAGTTATGCTATGAGTGAAATTTTATAGGGTATGTATGTTATTGTTGCATACGGTTATATATAATATGTTAAATGCAACTTGTTATAAAAGATAACACTTTATAAAATAAAACATGTGACGAGAGATAATATGTTTCCCCATTTATAACATGTGATAGTGAGAATATATATGTTACATTTATGAAACATGTGATATACTATTTGCATACAACATATGATGACTATTGTATGTAACATGTGACTACAAAGAGATGCATATCATAGGTGAAAACATTAATACTATATAAATTCGACTCAAACCAGTCTTAAACATATAATTTGTTAAGAAAATAAAAGATAATAAGAAGTTCAAAAGGTTGTGTGTTCAAGAGCTATTAGAGACAATTTTAATCAAAGGTATGTGAGTTTTTGTCTACAAAAAATAGTGGATTTATTCTAACTTTCTAAAGTTTTTAGCAAATGGCAACGTTCAACAAGTTGTGTTCAACCGACATCACCAACGATAATGTAGCACAACCTGTCCAGGATGCTGCAAAGCCAACCGGAGGCGTACTTAAGATTTCTGGAGAGGGAAGTAACCTAAAGAATCGTTACAAAGAATTTGAATTCAATGGAGACACTAATGAGCTTGTGGGTTATATTTTCACAACTACCAAGTTTTTGATGTATTAATAGATACAATTACAAAAACTAGTGCTAATATTTATCTATACTTTTTTTTCCAAAATGTAGGGAGATATTGTTCTTTTAGCTCCTGATTCTCAAGGACAAATGGTGAAGCCGTATGTGGCTATAATAAAGGTATTTATTGTATGCTACATTAACGTCTTGATTGTCACATGTTGGTGCATATTTTGATTTATATGATACTATTGCTTAGCAAGAAACTTGTTGCTTATATGAGTTCTTAGGTAGCGGATTTTTGTGTGTACAGGATATCATGGCAAAGGAAAATAAAGAAATAATGTTGAATGCGCAATGGTTTTATCGGCCAGAGGAAGTAACACCAGGAAATGGTAAAAGTATGGAATCACTCGGTACAAGGGAATTATATTATAGTTTACACATGGATGAAGTTCATGCAGAGACTGTGATACACAAGTGTATTGCACACTTCATTACCGAACAAAATCATATCCCGTTGCGTAAAAAGTATCCTGGTTTTATTGTTATGAAGGTGCATAACCCTAGTTCTAATATGCTCACCACGCTCACCAATAGCTTTTTACACCCTACTAGACAACAAGAAATCGATGAGCTTGTTCGGACAACAATGTGTCATTTGAACATCCTTCCTGACATAGCGGATCGTGAAGATTGAGTAGACATCAGAACGCCTAAATAAAAAATCCTTTTTATTTTTGTTGAATGGTTTTGTTTTCATGAAATTTTATGTTCAATATATATATATATATGGTTGTTTCAATTTCAAATAAATATTGTAGTTCGTCTTGGATCTAGTTCAGTTGATATCAATGAAAAGTTTGCATGTTCTATACCAAAATTGTGCCTTGTATGTGAACAACTTCAAATATAAAAAAAGCGAAGAAACGTGTATAAAATAATATGTTGTCACAAGAGTTATATGTGAGATTTGCATACATTCTACCCTCTCAGATCCTGCCAATAACTATGCTATATGTGAGATTTTACTAATACATCTATTGTTGTTTATTTATAATATGGCACACGTAACTTGTGATAACAGGGAGTAGTTTATAACATAAAACATATGACGAGATATAATATATTTTACATATATAACATGTGTTAGTGAGATATATATGTTACATGTATGTAACATATGATATATTGTAAGCATTTAATATTTGACAACTATTGTATGTAACTTGTGACTAGGGAGATAAGTATTTTAGGTAAAAACTTTAATATTGTATAAATTTGACTCCAACAAGTCTAGAATTTAAATTATTTAAGAGGGTACAAGATTGTGTTCAAGGGATACTATAGATAATTATGCAAAAATGTATATGAGCTGTTTTTTTTTTCAAGAAGTAATGGATTATTCTAACTTTTAAATTTTTTTAGCAAATGGCAAAAAATTGATTATCAACAAGTGGCGTTTGGCCGATATTATCAGTGATGATATAGCACAACCTGCCGAGGATGTCGCGAAGCCAACTCGCGATGTAGTTAAGATTTCCAGAGAGGGAAGTCACCTGATGAATCTTACATAGCATTCAAACCAATGGGAACACTAACAAGCTTGCTGAGTTACATTTTTTACAAGTTTTTTTATGTATATATAGACACTCACAAAAATAAGTTATAGATTTTGTATATACATTATATTTTTAAACTACATGGAGACACTAGCGACACCAATATATACTAGACTTTCACTAAAAACTTAAAGAGAATGATTTAATTGATAAAGGGGTTTTTAAATAGTTATAATATAAAAATTTTAAATAAGAAAGAAAACTAAATCTAACACGCAAACTAGAAACGAGAAAACTGGTTTGTAATCAGATATGATAAAGACGAGCTATGGAATCCTAATTCTGATTACTGATTGAAGACCCGGCTCTAACTTAATAAACCTTCGGCTAAGGATAATAAAGAGTGTTTCAATCAACACCAATTCACATATAATCAAAATCAGTATCAAGGCATAAACATATAAATTATCATCAACCTAGTAGCTACAAACTGTTTTAGCTACTCATTATCAATAACGAAACAAAGACGCAAACAAAGCCACCGTGCATCATAAAAAGAAATAAAGATACATAAGTTACTAGTCTGCTTGCTTAAAATTAATTCACATGGTTGAGTATAGAGGTGGCAAATGGGTTGGGTTGGATTAAACGAGTCATGGGTTGAAATGAGTCATGGGTCAAAACGAGTATGAGTCAAAATGAGTTTGGGTCAAAACGGGTCAATTAAAAAAAGGGTTGTTTTGGTTTGGGTCGAAATATGTTAGGGTCGAACCGGGTTTTGAGTTTTTTTTTTTTTTTTTTTTTTTGTGAACGAGAATAACGGCGGAAACATTTTAGTTTTTTTAGATTTTTCGTTTTTTATTTATATTTTAAGTTATGATTTTTTTTAATTTTTTTTTTAGGGATTTTCTATTAAGATCAAAAACCCTCAAAAAAAATATTCAAAAATAATAATAAAAAAATTATAACTCAAAATATAAATCATAAACAAAATAAGTAAAAACACTAAAATGTTTCTTACGTTGTCCTCGTTCCATTAAAAAAACCACCTAGAATCGAACCGAAACCGAAAGAATCGACGAAAATGAAACAAAGAAACAAAAAGCCAAAACTGGACCACATCAATCGAAATCGAAAAAATCAATCAAAACGAAACTAAAAGAATTCAAACCGAACAAAAACGAGTCCAAAATCGACCAGAAAGAAACAAAAGAAACCAAAACCCAACACGTCACGGGTGAAAAGTCGTGTTGGCTTGAAACCTGAACCGAACCCGTTCAAATCTGAAACTCGTTTCATGCCGAAACCTGTCTTGTACGAAAACCCGTTCCGATCCAAAACATGTCACATTTCCTTATGACACTAACCCACATCGACCCATTTCTTTGAACTTGTCGACCCATTTTGCCCCGAAAATAAAATTATAGAATTTCAAATGACTCATTTTGACCCATTTAGTTAATACCTTTTACCCAAACCAACTCATTTAACTTTTAAAACAACTCAAATTGACTCATTTGAAAGGGTTTGGGTCAAGATTGCCACCCCTAAGTTGAGTAATAGCTTCCCTCACAACCGTCACAACTCCTCTCCTTCTAGAGGTGCACAAACCGGGTATTTTCAGGAACCGGAACCGGGTAGAAATAGGTTCCGGGTTAGTCAACAAAAGTCAAAACCGGGCCGGGTAGGAATCGGTTCCGGGTATAGTCGGGTATTTAACTTCTTTGTTACTAACAATTGTGTATCGATTCCTTTTTAATTTTTGCATGCATCAAACCGGTAAAAACAGATGTGAACCTTCCATTTAAATATATAAGATAAACAGAAAATAAGACACCAAACTTTTAGGATAACTAAAGTTTATTTGAAAGAATGTACAAGCTCGTATATTAATATATGATCGCTCCCGTAAAATGTTGCCGATGTTATAATATAATACTAATGAATGTAAAACTAAAACTAATCTATCTAATGTTCAAAACTAACATAAATATCATTAATATGCAGATTAAGTTATCATTAAATACGTTATGAGATCCACTACTTGTGGCCTAATGGGGTTATCCAGTGGAGACCCAACTTCAATCTCTACTTATGTCATTTTTGGTGGATTAAGACAATGAAGGATTTGAGATAGTCCTTGCGCAATGTTGTCAAGTCGAATCCCGAGCTCAATTGGGTTTTCGTCCCACTATGTGTTACGTTAGAGAGTTCTGTTCATGTGGTGACACAACGACGGTATGGTTTCCCGGGAAACGCCTAAGCCAAACTCTGAAGCTAGTGCGGACCCAGTTAAGACAATATAGTCTGGATATATTGAGGCAACGAGGCTCTCTAATTTGAGTGAAGTGGCCTATAAATAACATAAGAAATTCTTCATTCAAAAAACAAATTAAACGTTATGAGTTATAGTAGCCCACAATGACCCAACCTAGCAGCCCACTTATGGAGCCCAACAAGAGCCAGCTTGTTGTTGGGTTCTTATTTGTGTAATTTAGAATATTAATAAAAACCTATCAGATTTTATATCTATTTGTATTAGTTGTGAAATAATCATTCACAACAAAGTATCATTGATTAATATCGCATGAAGTTGTCGAATTAGTTTTATTTTTTTATAGACTTACTAGTTTTTATCCCCCGTATTACGGGGTTGTGTTTCTTTTTCGTGTTTAATATTCATATTATTTTGCATTTAATTTGATTTATTATAATAAAAGTTAATAATATACTTAGGGTTTGATGATAAAATAGTTTCACAAATAATTGACACGTTATATCCTGTTTAAAAACTATGGGTTTGGTGAGACACATGATCCGCTTATTTTTTTACTATAAAATTGTTTCTTATTATAAATAATATATTTTTCTTAAAAAATTGAATATTAATATTTAGTATATCCATATTTTATAGGATTCTCATATCAAATACTTGGTGAGACTTATTTTTAGAATAGTGAGATGTTATAACCCGTTTAAGTTTATCTGAGTATGGTGAGACCCATACCGTAAATTCGGGTAAAATGCATGAGAAGTCTTCATTTACAAATAAAACAATATGGTGGCTTGAGTAATGTAAGAAACAACCATAGAGCTTTTAAATGTTTTGTTTATTTACGGGGGTTGTTTTATATTATTTGTTTCTAATATTTATTTATTTTTTGAATTTTTATTATTTTTGTTGTATGAAAGTTAATAATATATATATGATTTGATGATAAATTGTTTCACAAATAAATGAGATGTTATAACCTGGTTTAAAAGCTATATTAGTTTGATGAGACCCAAGACCCATTTATATTTTTTTACTATAAAATTGGTTTTTTAATTATAAATAATATATATCTTTTTTAAATAAATCATATATTAATTTTTAGTATATCCCGATTTTTTAGGATTTTTATATCAAATATTTGGTGAAATTAGTTATTAATTTAATAAGATGTTATAACCCATTTAAGAAATATATGGGTTTGATTAGACCCATACCCATGAATTCGGATCAAATGCACGAGAAGCCTCCATTTAAAATCAAGGAAACCTGGTGACTCCAAAAAAAAGGGGAGCGACCACATCGCGACACGTAGGATTTTTATGTTTTCGTTTATATATATTATAGATATCAGAACAAGGTTACAACCTAAAATTTAGTAATAAACAAGTTAAAAACTCTCGCGTTGAGGTGGTTCAAACTTGATTCGCAAATGAATCCTAACGCCTACGGCGGTTACCTCGCCGGAAAATCCGATAGCATCCAAATCCTCTCTCTATAGATGCCTTAAACTGGCGGGTTGCAGTGGGGAGCGGGGACACGGTGGTAACTCGAGCCGGTTCGTTATAGTACCGTCAAAATAAAAGTTTGATGAACAAAGTTGAAATGCTAAAAGTCTTGTGTTAAAAATGTATTTGCGTGAAACTTAGGTGGCTAAAGTTTTAAAAGGTAACTTGGGTGCCCAAAGTTGAAACTTTAAACTTTTCAACTTTGTTTTTAACCTTTGGAGGCCAACTCAAAAAAATTTTAAACTTTTTTACTTTGCCTTTTAATATATAAAAGAAGTGGCGGACCTTGTTCACAACCATCCCCTTAACTTTTCAACAGTAATGCAATTTTTTTGTCGGTTTTCGTATTTCGATATTCCTGAAAAATATTATGTTGCCCTTATTTGTTTAAAGTCCAACGAATTTAAAATTTCAAATCAATTAAAGCCCAAACAAAGTTTAATGTTAAAGCAAATAAAACTCATTATCCATTTTTTTTCTTTTGTTCATGAACAAGAAACATCAAACAAAAGTGGGCCCAACAACCGCTAGCTTCCAGCCTTCCACGGCCACCACCAGTCACCCCCCGCCCCTAGCCCTTCTCCAATCACCGCCTCACCGGAACTCCACGCCGCAAACGAGTTGCCGAATCTCGACGGGCTCCTCTTCCAGGGTTCAACTTGTACCTGTTCAATTTTGGTATTCTTCTAGACTTCTACCTTTATCTAAAATCGTACTTGTTTATTTCTTTATATAAATTGTTCATTTGGAATTGTTTATGGACAATTGAATGATTGATTATGGTTTATTGGATAATGTAAATTGGAATTGATTTGGGATTTCGGATTTATGTCTAGATTGGAATTGATTAGGAATTTAGGGTTTATGTGTAAATTGAAATTCATTATGGGTTTATGGTTTAAGTTTTGTTTAGGATATGCAAAATTCAAGAACTTAGAAATAGATTAAGTGAGATCTCAACTAGTTTATTAGAGAATATGTTTGCTCAATTTAGGTATTCTTCTAGACTTATACTTTTATTTAAAATTGTAATTGTATATTTATTTATATAAAATTGTTCATTTGGAATTGGTTATGGACAATTGAATGATTGATTATGGTTTATTGGATAATGTAAATTGAAATTGATTTGAGATTAAGAATTTATGTCTAAATTGGAATTGATTAGGGATTTAGGGTTTATGTGTAAATTGGAATTCATTATGGATTTATGGTTTAAATTCTGTTTAGGATATGCAAAACTCAAAAACTTGGAAATATATTAAATGAGCTCTCAACTAGTTTATTAGAAAATATGTCTGGTCTCACCTTGGAAATAGATTTAGACGGATTTGCACAGTCGAATGGGTGATGAATATTTGAACAATGCTCTAATTTGTGCGGTCGGAAGAGAAACGTTTGGTAAAGTAAAAGAAGAGAATGAAATGTCTTGATTTCAAGCTTTCAAAAACCGAAGAGGAAAAATCTGCACCATATGTGTTTAAATATATTTATTATCGTGTTTTTATTTTTGTTTTGTTTACATTGTATGAAATACGGTCAAAAAATATTTTTTTTTGAAAGTTACCCCTAAAATTGATGTTTATATCCGCCGCTGATAACAAGTATTTCTATCCGCGCGTTACGCTGGGAATTCAATCAGTGTCAGTTCAATTTGTTATGGTAAAGGTTTTGTGGCAAAAGTTTCATTACCAAAAAAGTAAAGACGTAAGTAGGGGGTGAGTAGAATTAGGGTCGATCGAGAAACACCAAAAGAACCGGACATAAATTACCCAAACCCGGACTAACCCCTAATTTTACACATACTATTTCGGTCCTTATGATCCTGTTCTAATTGGTTTGGCCCGTGAAAACTTGGCAGAAACCCGAAGACCCGAGTTAAGTAAAAAAAACATTGTGGGCCATGACCTAAAATAACACGGATGCATGTCGGCCATTATGAACCAAAAACTTTCATAACTAATTCAACTGATTAGCTTTTACCTTCTATCATCGTTTTTGCTTCGATCGTGCTCTTGTTCCATCGTATCTTTGTTTCACCATGTATTAATTAAAGCTATTTTTTTAACAACAAATGAAGAGGTAGGTCCCAGCAGAGCCCAGTTGGACCCGCAAGACTCACCTTGAAAAGGGACGTCTGCGCAGAAACCAACTGGATCCGCAGGACCCACCATGCTCAGAGACGTGACGTCCTTACGCGCAGTACGCAAGCTGTTCCCGCAGGAAATGCCTCCCAATGGTGGACTCTGCCTGTTCCCGCAGCTGCGGATACAAGCCATCAGGGAAGGCCACCCGCGCAGCAAGGCTACACGCACAAGGCACTTAGCTCTCACTCAGTGTCACCTGAAGGAATGAGCAAAGCCGGGAACAATCCCGCACAAAGGCGGGAGGGGGAATACTCCCGCCCAAAAGCCAGTCCGTACGATACGGGAAGATCTTTTGTACTGTACCTGACGAGGTATGGGCAAAAGATCTGACTAAAGATACGACAGCTTATTGACAACAGTATGGCGAGCAGCATGCTCCTGTACTGTATGTCACTATTAGCCGCTGCCTACTCACCAACTCCTGTCATACCACGTGCATAGCCGGCAGTTGGTGGAAAAGGAATAGTACACAGCAGGCCTGGTCACTGTCAGCCGCTGCCTACCCACCAACTACCAGCAGGGCACGTGCGTAGGCCACAGTTGGTGGAACAGGAATACTATTCAGCCGGCCACACCTCCTTGGAAACCTACCTTCGGCTATAAATACCCCAAATGGTATGATCATCTCATCTTATCACATTATCATCATATTATACCTGATATCTGCTCTAGCAATCTCTTAATATACATTTATATTTAAAGAGCAATCTAGTCTGATTCTCACGCCGGAGGGTGGTCACAAGGAGGAACCCCCCCCCCCCCCCTTCTCAGTGACAAGCTCACGGTGTCTGTTTTGCAGGTTATCAGAAGAACCATCTTTACCGGGTCTAACCCCTCGTGGGAAACATCTATCTAACCCCCAGGTTACCCGTAATCTGCCCGGGGTCCGGTTAGTGTTTCTTCATTGGCGCCATCCGTGCATAAAAGCTAGAACTTCATTTCTTTTCAGTTTTTTCAAACTTCTGGAAAGATGGTTAAAGAAATTCCGGTAACCACAACCCCAGCTACTGGGGGGAATACCGACTACACAGTTTTTACAAACACTACCCCGGTTACCCAAGCGGGGGCAAGTGAAGTAAATTTTATGAAACTACCCCAGTTACCCAAGCTGGGGCAAGTGCAGTAAATAATCGCTCACTGGGATTCACCGATACCCAGTTAGAGAAACGAACAAGACTCCCCCGCCAAACACTCGATGAAGTTAAAGCATGGGCGGAGGCACGTCAGAGGGAATTCCAAGCTGAGTTGGACGAACGCTTGCGTTCCGTCCAACAGGCTGACGAATTCCAAGAATACTTGGACGATGACTCGGAGGAATCCGACACCGACGCGAACCCTCGCCATAGGGCAAAAGGGAAGCGTAAGGAAACGGACTCCCAACCGAGAAGGCGTTTTGGAGAAGCCTTCAAACCAAAAAACACAGGTGGAAGCCCACGTGACTTCTCCAAAACATTTAGACCAACTGTTGCAAATGCGGGAACGTCCAAATTTGCAAGGGACATTGCGGAAGCAATTGCCCCAAAAAGTGCCAAACAAATGTCCAACATAGGCACATATGATGGTATATCTGACCCAGATGATCATTTGAACAGATTCATAGCGGGGGCAACCGTCAGCAATTGGACGGAACCTACGTGGTGTTACAAGTTCCAAATGACGCTTGTTGGGCCAGCTAGAGCGTGGTTCGATCGTCTACCGGTCAACCACATCTATGACTGGGCAGACTTCCAACAGAAGTTTAGCCAACACTTCAGCCAACAACGAAAGTATACCGAGGAGCAATGGACAATCCTCAAATGCATTCGAGAGGAAGATGAATCTTTGCCAGACTTCATCACTCGCTTCAACTCAAAGAAGCTAAGTCTGGGTAATATCAGCGAAGATCTTGTTCGCGCTGCCTTCATCCAGGGCGCGAACGACCCAGAGCTCATCCGCACCTTAACAGGTAAAGATGGCATGCCATCCACATGGGATGCCATCATGACAGCAGCAAAACGCTTTGCGGAAACGGAGAAGCAACTGGGTAGAGATCTCCCACAGAGCACAAACCTCTACACCCAGAAAACAAGAGAAGACAACGTCCTTACCGCCCGATTAAACAAAAAGCGGAAGCTAGGCATTGGGCAGTCAAGGGTAAACTTTGACACCTCATCCGGCTTGCAACATCGGTTAGGCGGAAGGGATAACGTACGGTCGAACCAGAACTCCAGATGGACGCCACTCACCAAAAGCGTCACCGAGATATTCGCCACTGAGGAGCTCCCATGGCCAAAAGCTCCAATAATCCGACATCGTCCCAATGCTGATCGGAGCAAATACTGTGACTTTCACAGGACAAAAGGCCACAACACTGAAGAATGCACAGACGTAAAGGACATGGTCGAAGCATTTGTCAGAGATGGGACGCTCGCGCACCTCGTGGCGCAATGAACGCTGAGCAGGCTGATGCGAGTAGAACCCCAGCTGGGGAAAACACGAATAAAATTGCAGCTTCAATGTGGAGACAACATGCTGCGTAAAGAACGAGATCCCGAACCAGGTATCGGCTCGATGGCACTCCCATCCCAACAACATGGAAGGGAGCTCAATTACACAGTTTGCATGTAGATCAATTCCAAATTTGTAAAGAAAAGGCCCAGAGCCACTTCTAATGGAAATGATTCTCCTTAGAACATCGACGCTGATGATTTTACATTTATACTTTATGAACTATCAACACTGATGTCGGTTTTCACCGCATACATAAGTGTGAGTCGTTGCATGGGGAAGGCGGCAAAACCCGCATAAACCCAAAAAACGGCAAACCTTCACGCAGGTCAGTTGAAGGGGAAAAGTTCAGTCATCCCACTAAATGAAAGTGCCGGTCTATCCGCATGAATCATGAGAGGAAACTGAACACTAACCTATTAACAACCGCGCGTCGAACGGTTAATTTATTCAACACGGATATGCCGGTTTTCACCGCATAAATACGTGAAAAGTCGTTGCGTGGGGAAGGCGGCAAAACCCGCATAAACTCAAAAAACGGCAAACCTTCACGCAGGTCAGTTGAAGGGGAAAAGTTCAGTCATCCCACTAAATGAAAGTGCCGGTTTATCCGCATGAATCATGAGAGGAAACTGAACACTAACCTATTAACAACCGCGCGTCGAACGGTTAATTTATTCAACACGGATATGCCGGTTTTCACTGCATAAATACGTGGAAAGTCGTTGCGTGGGGAAGGCGGCAAAACCCGCATAAACCCAAAAAACGGCAAACCTTCACGCAGGTCAGTTGAAAGGGAAAAGTTCAGTCATCCCACTAAATGAAAGTGCCGGTCTATCCGCATGAATCATGAGAGGAAACTGAACACTAACCTATTAACAACCGCGCGTCGAACGGTTATTCAAAACAGAGAATTTCTAACAAAAGGATGAGGAAAACCTACACGCAGGTCAGATGTAGGTAAAGTTTAGCCATCCTACTAAGTGCAAGTGACGGTCCTACCCGCACAATCACGAAAGAGGAAGCAAAACTTCAACCTATTATCTACCACGTTCAAAGGTTAACTTATCCTAAACACTTAGAAATTTCAAAAAAGATGAGGAAAACCTCCACGCAGGTCAGATGTAGGTAAAGTTTAGCCATCCTACTAAGTGCAAGTGACGGTCCTACCCGCACAATCACGAAAGAGGAAGCAAAACTTCAACCTATTATCTACCACGTTCAAAGGTTAACTTATTCTACACTTGGAAAATTGCTAGTTTAAACTAAAGTATGCAAGTCATAACGTTTATAAAGCAAGGAATCCAGAGAAAGTAGCGGTCTTACCCGCACAAAGATTTATATTTCACAATGATTCATTACAAGAATGGCCGGGTAACTACCCGCCTACAAGAAAATAAATCTCTACAAGATAAATCTATCCTAGCAGTGGGAAGGGATCTTCAGGATCAGGCTTCAGGGCCACTTCCACTTGGACCCGCACCATCAGTAGAACGTGGCGGTCCAAGGAAAGCTTTAAGGATAGCTAGCCCATCATCAGCAGCAGCAACTTGGTTCACCTTCTCCACCACCGGATGCGGGAAGGCGGCATACTGATTCACTGCTTGGTCGTAAACAGCTTCAGTATCAACATTATACAAAGGGAAGTTGTAAGGCGGGATGCCTTTCTCAACGAACCCTAGACCAAGCAGGAAGCCGGCCTTTTCCCCATCCTCGTGAGAAGCGTTGAGGGCTGCACTCATAGCATCGTCATAAGACGTATCAGCAAAGACCCGATGCACAACCTACAAGAAAATATACAAGTATCAGAACCTTTTCTATTTACAAAGAAAAGCGTAAAGACATGAAAAGCATACCTGAGACAACGCTTCTCGAAGAAGCCATTCCTTGGCAACCAGAGCTTCTTGGAGGGCAGCTTGAGCTTCGTTACGGGCGCGTTCGGCTTCACTCTTGTTGAGGTTGGCAAGCAACACTTCTTTAGCCGCAGCCTCTTCGACGCCCTTTAGCTTCCGCTCAGTATGGTCAAGCACCCCCCTCTGGTCCAAGATCTCCTGGAGCTTTTTGGCGTCTTCCATCGCCAAGGCATCATGAGCCTGCTGGAGAGCCTCTAATTTGGCTTTAAGCTCTTCATTCTCCATGCGTAGAGGCTCAGCAACAGCTTCAGCCTTGGTGGCCCTCTCGGTTGCGTTCCTTGCAGTTTCCTTAGCCAGCCGAAGCTGTTCATTAACAGCTTGGGCAGCCTTGGAACGGGCCTCGAGCCGGGCCTGAACTTCAACCTCGAGGGCCTTGAAGGCCTTCTCCTTTTCCGCAGCAGCTGCGGTAAGCTTTACGTTCTCCTCCCGGACAGCCCGCGCCCGAGCTACTTCTTGAAGACGAGCTGCTTTTAACTTGTCGTTTTCACGACAAAGCAGCTCGACGCGCGGCTGCATCCGGGCCAGGAGAACCTGAAGCTCATTGGTTAGCCTACCCTCCTGGTAGCTAGCCATGGCTTCCCCCAACGCACCACTGGGAGCAGCGTGACGAGCCCACTCCACGCACTCCACAGGGGTGCGAAGGGTTGTTCCTCGGCGAATGTTCCATCGTGGAACATACACTTCATTGGAATCCGACACTGCAAAAAACATAAAGCAGTTAGGAAAAGATGATAAAAAAATATATAAAAAGGGCCAAAAGAACCCTACGCACCTGTAGGGTCAATAACAGGCCGATAGCCGCCAAACCCATCACCTGAACCCAAGGGAAATCCATCCAAAAGGTCAGGCAGATGGGAAGGAGGCAGAGGTTGGCGATAAGCCCCATGCATACCTGAAGGTTCGGCCGTCGTTGCCGATGACGGAGGCATGGTAACAGCCACCGCGGTCGCCGCCGCGGAATCCGCAGCAAAAGTAACCGCCGGCTCAGTGAAAGATGTGGTAAAAATGGCACTGACAGCCGGCGGTGACGTCATCACAGCTGGAACAGTCGGCTCAACGGAGTGAGCAACTAAACCAGTGGAAGCAGGCGCAGGCGCAGCCGCCTGGGTTGTCGCCTCAGGTAGGCTGACCGGGCCTACCGTCATTGGCGGGGAGGTACTCCTCTGCGCTCCACCCTGGAATGCGTCAACATCCACGCCTGCACAAAGAAGATAAGTGTTAATGATATTAAGCTATGAAGTTAAAGATAAAGCTTGTTTGTACTTACGGGTTTTCTTGAGCCTAAATGTACGGACAGGTGGGGATGAACCCGATGGAGCCGGCCTCTTCACGCCGCTCACCATTGTCATCCTGGGCTCTCCGGTGACAGTTGTCACAGCCTCCGGAATGGTGGTCTTATCACCACCGGGATTCCCCGCCACCTCTTCGCTCTCGGTCTCCGAATCAGACCGTGGCACCGGATCGGCAGTGGAGGCCACCTTCTCCTTCCCCTTCCCGCCGGCAGCCTTCTTCTTCCGCACCAACGGAAGACCATCTGCGGATTCCTCATCAGAACATACGATTAGAGGAATTCCAGCAGAGGTTTCAACATTGAGGGGTCGAGGGTCGAATAGCGCCTTACCTGGCCTCCTGGCGCTAAGGATCTCGTGGCCTAGCGAGTAGACCTCCACGAACCGATCCGCCGTTTGTTCTAGGATGGGCAACTCGTTCTCGTCTAGAGCGCGAGTACCCATCCGAGCGGGACCGTCAGCCTCCCGCGGGTACATGAGCGACTGCAAGTTGTTCCCCTCTGAAGTAAACAGGAAAGAAGTTAGAAGAAATTCTAAATTAACAAAAAGAAACAGAGCATACCGTAAGGAACAGAGTTCGAACCGTATTCAAGGACGATTGGGATCTTTTGCGCATCCGCATCCTTCCACACCCGGCTCATCCCCAGCATCACCATCCCGGACTCCGCAAACCGGTAAACCGGAGATTGGACTCGGGATATCTTCGAAAACCATTCCGCCTCCTGGTAGTTGGAGGCGTGAAGGCTGGGAAGTGCTTGCCCATTCTAAAATTTCATGGCAAGGGGGATGGCGCGAGCGGAAATGTAGAAGAACTCCCGCTTCCACGAGCGAAGACTGCGCTCGGTTGCGCAAATCTTCAAACCCTTAATCCGGGTTATCAGGGTATACCACCCCTGGATGCACCTCCAAGTATAGAAGGTCATCAGGCGGTCGACATAGGGCTCAATGCCCAGAATCCGGCACACCCACTCGAAGTGGCGAATCTTCGCAATCGCCATCGGGTGCACCTCGGTCAGGTGCACACCGTGCCTCTCCAGGACACGGTAAACAAACTTTGTCAATGGGAACCTAAGATTCCCATAGACAAAGAATGCAGCATAAACCCCGATCTTGCCTCTGGGGGCATCATACACCGTCTGGTGGGGTTCAGGAAACTCAGGCTCGAGAGACTCGAGCATGAACTTCCTGACGATGTACTGATACAGATCGACAGGCAGAGCACACTGGCACTCGCCAGCAGTACTCTTGTCATCGGCTGTAGATTCGAGATCACGTGAAGACATCTTGCAGATGAAAGAAGAAAACGATTTCAAGGGAATGCTCGACTGAAAAGATGAGTATTCGCCGGAAATCGTTTTGAAGATGAAGAGTGAAAGTGTGGATTACAAAGAACCCTCTCCCCCTTTATATACTAATCGCAATTAATGCGATGAATTTAATGCGGAAGAGAGAGAAATCGAAGGTGCAATGAAACTATGACACGTGGCAAAAAGCAAGCTGGCAACAGCTGTTGAAAGGACGCGTACCATTAATTTCGCGGCCACGCGCCCGAAAAATCGCACCCACGCGCCTGAAAAAGCGTCTGGAATGACCATGTACTGTCACGTCACCATAACTTCCTACACGTCCTGACACAGTCAGAAGAAACCGTCGCACGACGTTTCAGAAGTTTGGACTGTTCTTATCCTTTCACCAACTCTTCGAATTTCAAAAAAATTCAAAAAGATTCAAAAGTAAGCGGGAAAATACCCCTTACCTTGGCAACCAAGTAACCATAAGACGGGTGCGGGTACAGTGTTAAGGCAAAACCCTTCACATACTTAGCAACTGCAGGGAATTGAAGCCAAGAATACCTTGGCAACCAAGTAACCATAAGACGGGTGCGGGTACAGTGTAAAGGCAAAACCCTTCACATACCTAGCACCCGCAGGGAATTGAAGCCAAGAATACCTTGGCAACCAAGTAACCATAAGACGGGTGCGGGTACAGTGTAAAGGCAAAACCCTTCACATACCTAGCACCCGCAGGGAATTGACGCCAGGAATACCTTGGAAGTAAAGTAACCGTAAGACGAGCGCGGGTACAGTGTTAACGCAAAACCCTTCACATACCTAGCGCTCCACAGGGAATTGAAACCAAGAAGGTTCTTCTGGGCAATGCTTGTGGAAACGGAAATAACATCCCCGCATAGCGGGAACGTCGAGAACTACATTGTTTGAAGCTCCAGGATGGAATTGGTGGTTTTAACATAATTGATCACTATGTTCAAAACTACCAAAACCTCATGGAGAATCCACACAAGTGGGACTCAACGCTCCTGACTTGCGAGGAGGTTACAGACCTACCCGCATCATACCCAAAGATCAAGCAGGAAAGTCGGGAATTTCTGCAAGTGACAAGGACTTCCGCGGGAAGAATCCCCATGGAAAACCTTAAAACTAAACCCTTTTCAAAACCCTTTGCTTAAGTCCAAAAGTTCACCTCACTTTATTAAACATTCATGAGAAGAACATTGGACTGGGGGGACTTGAAGAGGTAGGTACCAGCAGAGCCCAGTTGGACCCGCAAGACTCACCTTGAAGAGGGACGTCTGCGCAGAAACCAACTGGATCCGCAGGACCCACCATGCTCAGAGACGTGACGTCCTTACGCGCAGTACGCAAGCTGTTCCCGCAGGAAATGCCTCCCAATGGTGGACTCTGCCTGTTCCCGCAGCTGCGGATACAAGCCATCAGGGAAGGCCACCCGCGCAGCAAGGCTACACGCACAAGGCACTTAGCTCTCACTCAGTGTCACCTGAAGGAATGAGCAAAGCCGGGAACAATCCCGCACAAAGGCGGGAGGGGGAATACTCCCGCCCAAAAGCCAGTCCGTACGATACGGGAAGATCTTCTGTACTGTACTTGACGAGGTATGGGCAAAAGATCTGACTAAAGATACGACAGCTTATTGACAACAGTATGGCGAGCAGCATGCTCCTGTACTGTATGTCACTATTAGCCGCTGCCTACTCACCAACTCCTGTCATACCACGTGCATAGCCGGCAGTTGGTGGAAAAGGAATAGTACACAGCAGGCCTGGTCACTGTCAGCCGCTGCCTACCCACCAACTACCAGCAGGGCACGTGCGTAGGCCACAGTTGGTGGAACAGGAATACTATTCAGCCGGCCACACCTCCTTGGAAACCTACCTTCGGCTATAAATACCCCAAATGGTATGATCATCTCATCTTATCACATTATCATCATATTATACCTGATATCTGCTCTAGCAATCTCTTAATATACATTTATATTTAAAGAGCAATCTAGTCTGATTCTCACGCCGGAGGGTGGTCACAAGGAGGAACCCCCCCCCCCCTTCTCAGTGACAAGCTCACGGTGTCTGTTTTGCAGGTTATCAGAAGAACCATCTTTACCGGGTCTAACCCCTCGTGGGAAACATCTATCTAACCCCCAGGTTACCCGTAATCTGCCCGGGGTCCGGTTAGTGTTTCTTCAACAAAGATTAATAAAAACTCACGGAGCTGGTTATAACAATATAACCAAGCAAACAAAAAACAAAGTTACATGAAAATAAGAGGGTTTTAGATCCACTTGGTCCGACTTATTTGTACCTTTATGTTCCTAGATACAGTGGCGAAGCTTGGACTGAGGCACCGAGGGGGCCAAGCTCAAAATGTATACAAAATTTCACAAACGAGGGGGGGCGGACTTAAATTTTCGGCCAAAAAAGGTTAAACTTACACTACGTAAAAATATTTTCGGCCGAAAACGGGTAAATTTACACTACTGCGCAAAAAACAGGGGGGCCGGGGCCACCCCTGGCCCCAATAAAGATTCGCCTCTGCCTAGATACAATCCAAAGAAACGAAAGATGTAAAATAGACTCGAAAATAAGCTCGGACTTCAAGTTGTTCGCTTCAAAAATCGTCTTATTTCTAGTCTTCCAAATAACCCACCACATAGTAAAAGAATTCCTTCCACCAACAATTTCTTCTTTTTCGGCATATGAATTTGATCCATCCAAGAATAAACCTTCTTAGATTCCATAGTGACTTTACTAAAGAAAGCTAAGATTTATAAAACAAATTCATTTGAAACAAAAGCATGACATATGGATGATACTGACTTTAATTTATATAAAAAAAATAACTCGTCAAACGCAGAAAACAGTAGTGACACTTTTAGCTTCATTACGGTACTAAAAAAATTAAATTAGTAAACGCCCAAAAATTCGTTACGATACTGGAATTAAAACAAAAGAAACTCATATAGCTTATGAGAAAAATGTAACATACTTAAAATGACGTTTACTCGGTCAGTAACACCTGATTATTACAGTGGCGAGTAGATGTCAATTCATTCGATTTTGGTTACGTTTGTTACATTATATATGATACAAAAAAGTAACATATCTAAAATGACGTTTATTTGGTCAGTAAACCGGGATAAGTTGGCGCAGTTTGATCGATTTTTGTTACGCTCATTACGGTCTATGATAAAAAAATATATTTAAAACAACGTTTATTTGGTTAGTAAAACTTGAGGGTTGCAGCAGCAAGTCAATGTGAATTCGTTTAATTTCAATTGCATTTATTACAGTAACGTACCTAAAGAAATTACATAATTAAAGGTAAAAATAACATTAAAACAATAAAATTGCCAAAAAGAGGAAATCCATTAAAATAATAATAAAAACATGTATGTGGTAGTGGGTGAGATAGAGAAATGCATGGTAGAACTTGTGACACACATGATACAACCTTTGAAGCACTGTATCTCCTGAAATTTTATATATATATATATATATATATATATATATATAATTCCTTCCCTTATAACCGTACTTGAGAGTTTCCTACCTCATACGGCTCGCCAGTCAACTCTTTTTGTATCCCATTATCCCATTTGAATCTACCGTATCTAACTGAATAAGATTTATCGTAGATCTATCCCATTTTTTCGGGTTAACTAAAAGAAGTTAATAAAATGAGTTTCAAACTTAAATCTTAAGTTTGGATTAAAAATCCGGTTTATCTTAGTTTTATCTTTTCTCCCACCTTCAGAAGAATAAAACATAGACATTTCGCCTATCATTAGAATTTTCTGAAAGGTAACTATCTCAGTTTCATATCATATAGAAATTTAGATTATATATATATATATATATACACTAGCATGAGAACCCGCGCTTTACGACGGGCATTTAGCAGCAACACTTTTGCACCCTTTTTGTATTTTGTAACCTGTATAAAATTTGAGTAAAAAACTATATTATTCAAGTATTAAGATAACTACCTTTAAATAAATAAAGTGGGGCACCGTCAGTATTTTTTTTTTATTAACCAAATAGACTCTTTAGAAACTACTAAACTAACAATTACAATATCAAACCCAACAATAATCTGGCTTCAGCAGCAAAATACATAGCATCAAAATTACATTTTAGCCTCACAGTACTATCCAACAGAAGTGAAGCCGTAACGCATGTCCGTGTGGGAACTTTTGAAGAAACCAAAAAGCAATGCACCATCAACGGGTTTTAATAAAGCGCCATGTGAATGTTACCCTGCGACCAAATGAGGCACCATGCGAAGTTTATATAACCAGCCTGCCTTATTAAATACAGTGACAATTTCTAAGATTTTCTTTATCAAGAAAAGCATATATGTGCATATAAATATATGAAAGCATGACACAAAATTTAACTGGAGTCGGTTTTGGTAGCCAAAGTCACATAGGCAAGCAACTTGCCACAACCTGCAACAAACTACAAAATCATAGGCAATGAGTCAGATTATTATATGTGCTGGTCAAACTACTAACGACCCGCTCTCGAGCCTTAACAGGTTCGGCTCGTTACTCTCTAAAGTAACACAAGTACACAATTAATATTAGTGAAGTATTTATGTTAATACATGGCGGAGGTTATTATATCAATTATCTGTACAGGAAATATGCATGGTTGTGCAAACAGGTAGAAAATCTATTTCTATTCCAAATCGAAACTAAACAAATAAAACAAAAAACCCAAAAAAACCGAAGTGAAACCAACAACGAAAAGGGCGTTACCGAAACAAAACCAAAACCCAAAAAACTTAAAACGAAACGACCCCCAGCTGAGCTCAAATTTTAAAAACTACGCACGACCCGCTCTCGAGCCTTAACGGGGTCGACTCGTTACTTTAAAGTAACACATGCTTCATTAGGTATTGTAATCCCATGTAATAATCTCATTTTAATTTAGTTGTTGCATACAATATTAACAAGGGAAAACACTATCAATGGAGGCGAGTACCGTGTTGCACACAGCCGAACGCGACCCGTTTTGTTAAAGGGTCATGGAACCTGACCATTGCCTGTTTATTCCCGGTTAGAAGCAGGTTTTGAATATTTAGATGTAAACTGGTTAACGGGCCAACCCATTTGTATGCAAACACTTAAACTCGAACCCGGGCTGTTTCTTAACGGGCCATGTAAGCTGGCCCGGAAGCTGTTTATTTTTTTGCTTTGGGGTTGGGTTGTGTTCCGGGCCTTGACGGAAGTAAAACCAAAAAACCAAAAACTTAAAACAAAACGACCCCAGCCGAGCTAAAATTTTAAAAACTACTCACGACCCGCTCTCGAACGTTAACGGAGTCGGCTCGTTACTCTAAAGTAACACATGTTTCATTGGGTCTTCTAATCCCATGTAACAATCTCGTTTTTATTTACATGTTGCAATTTGTTCCTTTACAATGTTAGTTTGGCAAAATTGATCGTTTATTTGTTATAGTGAAAAAATCTTGAAAATAATAGAGTTTTTGCAAACAAAATGGTTAACCGTTTTGAGAAATCAATAATATAAGCCGGTTCGTGTTGAAAAGAAACACGTTTAAAACAACGAAAAGGACGTTACACCATCCCTAAACATTCACACAAAATATTTAAATCTCACGTTCACTATAATAATCTCAAGGAAAGCCGATATCAAATTAGAAAATCGGAATTTACCTGAAAATGATTGTCGGGTCGGGCTTTGGTTTACCTAAAGTTATATAGAAATTGAGCAGTAGCTCCCTGCCAAAAGATTATTTTTATAATTTATAAAATTAAAAGAAAAAGCATTATGAATCACATACCTCATTATGCCATCATTTGAATGTTTGAAACATTTTTAAACAGCGAGTCGATCATCTCCACTTTGAGAGACTAAGTTCTTACAAAGGCTCAGTAGCGATGCGCTATCACCTGCGCGATATCAATAGTTTAACAAATTCAAAAAAGTTGTCTAAACATTATAAACATACACAAGAAAATTACTTTGATCATGTGTATTTTTAAGTTTTTGTAAATTGTCATAAAAAGGAGTAAGAAACAAATAATGGAAAAATACATTGAAATAAATTTTGGCATCTTTCATATTCTAACAGTATTGGACTCAAACGAAAACAGAATAGTAGGGTAAGCAGACATGCCTCTTTTCTTACCTGAACCGCATATGTGAAGGGTCATGAGAAAATTGAAAGTAAGATAAATCAAAACGTCTTAAAACGAAAAAAGACGATAAAACTACATAATGGTGCCTAGATAAGCAAATAAAAGTAAAAGCCAATAATACAACATTAGACTACAACCAAATAGAAAACTTGGGTAAACCCTAAATTACCAAATAATATAGAACCTTAGCTGAAGCAAATACAACGGACATCAGGGCAAATATAAACTGTTTGTAACCACAAAAACACAAAAAAATATGTTAATTAACAGAAAACTGAAATTAATGTGAAGTGGTTAAAAAAATTTGGACCATAAACAAAGCAAAACTGATCTGAAGTGGTTAACAGAAAACTGAGACTACCCAGAAGCACATAACAGAGAGGATATAAACAGAATTAACGAACGACATACAATATGCGGCGTCTCCAGAAAAAAATGATCAATTACCATTTTGTCCTCCTAATATGTTTTATATGTAATAATATAGTATAATATTATATATATATATATATATATATATATATATATATATATATATATATATATATGGTTTATTGCATTCCTTATTTGCTCAATTTCTCATGCATTCAATTTAGGGTTAATTTAATTTTAAGAGTTCATACCCATATCTAAAAGATTTAGGTATGCGGCCAAAAAGTAACCGATCAAATAAAGATCACATAACGATAATTAGGATAAATGTGCATGTGGTCTTTCTGTATATGAAAATTAGGGTTCTTTCAAAAGCAAAATCGGGTGGTCGGTAGAAGAAAACGTGGTGTAATGAGCAAAGAACCATACGGATTCGTGGGATTGGATGGGCATGGCGGTCAAGGACACCTGTGTTGCTCAATTTTAACATGCCATAACATTGTTGGTTTTTTTTGTTATACTAGTAGGCTGTAATTCATCGGGTACGTATTCCCATTTGTGATGATAATCCAATGTAGTTGGGGTTGTATTATTTCAGCACATGCTTATGTCACACCCCAACCAACGGCCGAAAAAGTCAGAGCGGACGTGGTTGTTCAAACTTCAAAGACTCATGATTGCTATTAAAGTTTCAACATATTATTTAAACCAGTTGAAAACGAGGAACAAACTGTCAACAAAGTAATAAACAAACATATTATTCCAGTTCTTTAATAACTAGGTCTAGAAGCCATGTCTTTGAAATAAAGCTCATGTGTTGTTACATAAACATGTTTAAATAAAGTATCAACTAAAAATATTTGGTGAGATTACATAGGCTTAACTCACAAACACAGTATGAAAGTTTGGCAAACAATTCACATGTCATATTTTTATCTAAAGCATATATACTTATGAAACACTTCTTGAGATCCGGGTGTACAATCAAACTAAGACCTATGTAAGGACGATGGGTCCAAAACAGGATTTATAAACGCCACCCTAGCCACATTCAGAACTTCACTTACTTGTTAGATGCGTACATACTTAACTTATAATACTATATGTATACTAGCTCAAAAGTTTGTAATAATTTGATGATTTATGAAAGTGTAGGGACTTAAAATGTAAATATAGTTTTGGATTAGTTTAGAAAATTTGGAAAGTTGGTGGTTATTTATGAATATACATGTGTTCAAAATAAATATGACAATATTCAAAAGTTAATAATTCATGATGACGAAGAAAAATGGATAATAAGATTTGTTCTTGCAAAATAACTTGGTTTGATATAAGTTTAGAAATTAAAGTGTTTATCATGAATATCCATGATCATTATGATTCTTAAAACCAAAATATAGATTTTATTCAAAGTAAAATCATAACAAAAGCTATAATAATACATGAAATTATAAATCTTGCTTGTTAGTGCTCTTATCTCGAGACTAAGAAATTGGGGTGTGAAATAATGGAGGATTAGTCCTCTTTTTATAATGAATTTGTAGAGTGGTTATGGTTATATAATTCATGGAATTAAATCATGTTTAACATAACTAAAACAAAAACTAAAAATGGTTTTGAGGTCCATGATTATTATCAATTAACAGTTTTTATCCGAAATAACTCATGTTAATGATTTAGGAGATAGTCCTTTAACGTTTTGATTTAGAATTAAACGAAAGAATTAAATGGTTTGACCACTTTAATAACATAAATTATATTTGTAGTCTTTATGTAATTTCAAAAAGGTTTATGTGCATAGTTTATTACAAAAAAGATGTATACATGTGTGGTTAAAAGTCTATATAAACGTATGAACATATAGTTAAATGGATTGCAGTTAGGTATACCGTAAACACATAACGGTATGCAATTAGATAGTTTTGTGGATATAAAAAAGAAAAATTTTAAATTGTGTTAGGGTGTGTAGTGGGCGATTAAAAGGGGCGACAGGGGCGATTTTGGAGAGAAACACCGCCCCTGGGCGATAATAGGGGGGGAGTGTTATTTGTCGCCTGCAGATTTGATAAAGTATTATTATTTATTGGTGTGTGATATATATATATATATATATATATATATATATATATATATGTATGTGTATGTGTATATGGGGCTACAACACCATTACACCTCAAAAAAAAAATTCACTCTTTGTTGCATGTGTGTCACGTGTCGTAATTCGCTCCAATTTGTAGCTCCTCCATTACACATAGCCTTAGTGTTTATATGCTTTACATAAATATAAGAGAAATTTTGGACCAGGTACATTACAGTTAAAATAAAAAGAAGAGGCAAATTAAGAAGATGAAAAGTCCCGGATATTATAGTTGATCATGTTTTTGTAACTGTTTGATCGATGAGTTTTTTTTTTTTTTCTTTTTTGCCGCTTTAGCTTTATTTATTAAGGGAACCCCCGTAAGGTCAAGAAGGAGATCCCGCCGCCACCACTACGGGGAACCCTAAGGGGATCCGGCCGCCGCCACTCTTCCCTCTCACCGGAAAACCCTCTCCTCCACCACACCTCAGCCACCCGCTACGACGATCCGGCCAACCGACTCTAATCTCCCACCTCAGCCACCACCCTCCACAGTCGCCACCAACCGACCCAGCCGGAAAACCGGCTCTCCTCCACCTCACCTCAGCCACCACCACATCTCACCGGGAAACCCTAATCTCCCACCTTCACTCTTCCCTCTCCTCCACCACACCTCAGCCTCCACACCTCCACAGTCGCCGCCAACCGACCCAGCCGGAAAACCGGAAAACCCTCCACAGTCGCCGGAAACCCCTCTCCACAGCCGCCACCACTCCACAGTCGCCGGAAAACCCTCTCCTCCACCTTCACTCTTCCCTCTCCACAGTCTCCGCCAACCGACCCAGCCGCCCAGCCTCCCACCCCGCTGCTTTGACCACGATCCACGGCGGCATGGATTCAGAAGAATGGGAACAACCACATAATCGGAAAGGGAAACGGAATGGTCATCAGGCTCAAGGTAATAACAAGGTTTTATCGAAGTTTTTTGTCTCAAATCTTCCCCCAAAGTGTTCTTCGCAAGACTTAAAAGATGTTATGGGTAGCTTTGGTCGTTACGAAGGTTCCTATATAGCTAGGAAGCTGGATAAATGGGGCAAGAGGTTTGCTTTCGTAACATTTTCCGAGGTAAAAGATGTCAAACGGTTGGGAGATGAGTTATCAGACGTATGGATCAGTTCGTATAAGTTGTTTATTGCGATTGCTCGGTTTGTGGATGGTGAGAATCTCCATAGACCCGATTCTGGTAATAGGAGGAAGACGGCTTCGGTTCCTGTTAATAGTCATGCAAAACCTAGTGGTCAAACAAACCCTAGTTCCGAAGGATCCGATAGGAATGGGGTTCCCTATGCATCAGTTGGTAATGGACGTTCCTTTGTTGATTCTTTGTTAAATCGGAACAAAGTAGATGAGATTAAGGTGGATGATTCGGTGGAACGGTTTTCTCATTGGAATGGATGTGCTCTTACGGGGAGGGTGGTGAATCTTCACACGTTAACTTCTCTGAAAAAGTTGGTTCGGAAGCATGGTTGGAGATCATTAGAGATTAAGTATCTGGGAGGGCTTTCAGTGGTGTTGGTATTCTACGTTAGTGGGGATAGGGATGCCTTCCTGAATGACAAAGACAAATGGTCAGACTGGTTTGAGTTTTTAGAACCTTGGTCTGATAGAACTAGAGTGGAGGAGGGTCGGATCGCCTGGCTCCAAGTTCATGGGGTTCCGGCTCAGTTGGTGTTAGACGAGGTATTCGATTTGATTGGAAGCAGATTTGGCAAGGTGGTTCAATCGGCTTCCTTATCAGGTGAAGAGAACAACTTATCGTATACTCTCATCGGTGTGTTGAGTAAAGAGTGCAAACGGATTGTGGATCGGGTGGACATTAATTGGAGGGGAAAAATTTTTAAAGTGTGGGTGGATGAAGATGTTGGGGAATGGATTCCGGAATGTGTAGTAGAGTATGAAGAGGATGATGGTTCCGTTTTACCGGAGGAGGATAAGTGTGATGATAATATCGTGCAGGATGAGTTCCATAATGTGCATCGTGAAGAGGGCGAATGTTCTCAAGCTAATGAGTTTTCTGTCAGGGAACATGCTGTTAATGGGTTGGATGGTTGTGTGAACGATAATTCTAACGTGACGGTCGGTGAGTTTTCGAACTCTTATGATCATTCTAATGAGGAGGCGGTCGAGAATGGTAACGTTGATAGTACTAATGTTTCTGTGTTGAAAGGCAAGACGGAAGTCTTTATTTTCTAATCGGAGTGGGGGTAGTGGTTCTAGGGAGCGTCCTAAGAAGAGACCAAGGGAGGATAAAGATATGTTTGATCTTGATAGGTTTATCGGTATTATGCACGTGCCTTCGGATGTTACTAGGGGTATCGAGACAGGTGTTGAAGGAGTGTTCTTAACACCGGATCTTAACAAAGGGATGTCTACTAATACGGAGGTGGTTCGAGACATCGAGGGAGAGACTGCGGAGCCCTCGATGATTGGTAGAGGTATTGATCCGGTGCAACACCAAGGTCCGATTGAGGTGGAGTTGTAGAAGGCCATTGAGTTGAGTAAGGCGTTAGGTGTTGAGAATTTGCAAGATTTTGTTTCTAATGTTAAAGAGGTTCTTGTTTCCGAAGGCTATCAAGAAACTGTTCAATGAATGTTTTTTCTCTGAACATTCGTGGGTTAGGGAATTCTAGCAAAGCCGATTGGATTCGAGGTCTTCGAGTCCATCATGAGGTTAGTTTTATTGTTTTACAAGAGTCGCAATTTGTTTCCTTGGATTCTGTGGATGTGGGACGGTTTTGGGGTTATGGTGAGTATTCTTTTGATTGGGTTCCTTCGTCTAGAAGGTCGGGTGGGTTATTATCGATCTGGGATTCCCAAGTCTTTCGTATGGAAAGGGTGGTCAAGAATAATAATTGGCTTCTAGTTTCGGGCACTGTGAAAGGAAAGAGTAGCTTGTTTCATATTCTCAATGTTTATTCTCCTCAAAATCTAGTTACTAAACGAGCACTTTGGGGGGAAATTCGTGATTTGATCGGGGAGGGTAATGGGAGGTGGATTGTGGCAAGAGATTTTAACTCGGTTCGGTGTGCCGAGGATAGGCAGAATTCTTTGTTTAATGTGGGTGAGGCCAATGAGTTTAACGATTTCATTGATGATTCGAATCTTCACGAGTACTCCTTGAAAGGGAGGCGTTTTACTTTTGTTGCAGGAAATAAATTAAGCCGTATTGACAGAATCTTCGTTAATTGGGATTTCTTTATGGAATGGCCGTGTGCGGAGTATATTGCCCTCGAAAGGAATAAGCCGGATCATAGTCCGTTGGTTTTGAAAATTGGTTCTTCCAAGAACTATGGTCCCAAACCGTTTAGGTTTTTCAATTCATGGCTTGGTAGAGAGGATTTTGGGACGTTGGTTAAGAAGACGCTTGTTGATGGCTCGTTTCATGGTTCTCCGGACGCGAGATTGCTGTATAAATTTAACGCTTTGCGTGATGCTATCACTAGATGGGCGATCGATTGTAAAGCCAAAGAAAAGGAGGAAAGGGTTTTATTGGAGCAAGAGTTGCGTGATTTGGACCAAACCATGGAGGTCCGGGATTTGTTGGAAGAAGAGACATGGTCTTTAAGCGAAATTAAAAGACGGCTAGGGGAGTTGGATAATCATTATTACCGGGATTTGAAGCAAAAGGCTCGGTGTAATTGGGCGATTCATGGAGACGAAAATTCTCGATTTTTTCACGGTTTTATTAATAAACGTAAAGCTTCAAATTATTTTCCGGGTTTGGAAGTGAATGGGGCGTGGGAAACAAACCCGGTTCTCATTAAAAAGGAAGTTTTGCGCTTCTTTGCTGGTAAGTTTAAAGAATCTATTACACATCGGCCTCGGTTGATTGGATATGGGTTTTCGGTCTTGTCTTCGGTGGAGGCGGATTTTTTGATCAGTGATTTTTCCGTGCATGAGATCAAGAAGGCGGTTTTTGAATGCGGTGGTGACAAAGCTCCTGGGCCGGATGGTTTTAATTTTAGGTTCATTCGGTTTTTTTGGGAGTTGTTCGAGAAGGATTTTGCGGATATTCTTGATCATTTTCATAGGGTTAAAAGTTTTTGCTCGGGGGTTGGTTCGTCTTTTATCACCTTAATTCCTAAGGTAAACAATCCGTCTTCTTTGGGGGATTTTAGACCAATAAGTCTCATTGGTTGTATTTTAAATATTGTGTCGAAGGTGTTAGTGAATCGACTCAAAACGGTTATGAATAAGATTGTCTCAGAGCATCAGTCGGCTTTCTTATCCGGGAGATATATTCTTGATGGCTTTTTGGTGGCTAATGAGGTTATTGCTTGGGCTAAGAAGAGGGAGGGAGAGAAGAATTTTTATGTTCAAGATTGACTTCGATAAAGCCTTTGATAATGTGAATTGGGAGTTCTTGTTGTCGGTTCTTTCTCAGATGGGTTTTCCTTCGGTCTGGTGCGATTGGATTAGTGGTATCTTGTTGGCGAGCAGATCGTCTGTTCTTGTTAATGGATCCCCTACATTCGAATTTGGGTGTCATAAAGGCATTCGTCAAGGTGACCCGCTATCGCCTTTTCTTTTTATTATTCTGATGGAGGCTTTTTCAGGTATGTTGAAACAAGCCTGTGATATAGGTGCGTTTCATGGTATTACTCTTCCTAATGAAGGTCCTACTTTATCCCATCTTTTTTATGCGGATGATGCTATAATTATGGGAGAGTGGTCTTCTTTTAATTTTGATAACTTGAAACGTATTCTTCGCATATTTTACTTGTGTTCGGGGCTAAAGATTAATCTCCATAAATCAGTGTTATTTGGAGTAGGTGTAGAAGATGGTGAGATCGATATCCAAGCTGGTTTCATGGGTTGTAAGCCGGGTAGAATCCCGTTTTCTTATCTAGGGATTATGGTTGGCGCTAACATGAATAGGGTGGTTAATTGGGAACCGGTTGTGTCCAAGTTCAAGAAGAGGCTATCTAAATGGAAAGTTAATTCGTTATCTATTGCCGGTCGGTTAACCCTTATTAAATCGGTGCTAGATAGTCTTCCCACTTATTATTTTCGCTTTTTAAGGCACCCAAGAAGGTTACCAATGATTTAGAAGCTTTGATGAGAAGGTTCTTATGGGGTGGTTCGGATGAAGTGAGGAAGATGTCATGGGTGGCTTGGGAGGTAGTCACCAAACCTATAAAAGAATGGGGTTTAGGTATCGCTCGTTTAGAGGTTAATAATCAAGCGCTGATTACTAAATGGCTTGGGAGATTTCTAAATGATCATCACGCGATGTGGAGAAGAGTAATGTTGTCTATTCACGGGTCCTCGCGCTGTTGGGGGCTTGCTCCGGTTAATAATGGGGTTCCCGGGGTTTGGAATAATTGTGTTATGTTTTGGAACAAATTTAAGGTTGATGGTGTGGGTTTTAATAGAGTGATCCGGGCCACAGTTGGGAATGGTCGCCAAGTTCGGTTTTGGACGGATTTGTGGTTGGGTTCGGCGCCGATTATGGACAAGTATCCGTCCTTATATGCGGTAGAAAAACATAAAAATGTCTTGTTAGCAGATCGGTTGGTGGTCACTGGATCTTCTCGTCGCATTGTGTGGGATTGGCTTAGAGCTCCTTGCTCCCAACAGGAGGTGATCGAGAAGCAAGAGTTGGAAGATCTCCTTCAAGGGGTGGTGATGGTTGACCGTGAAGATTCATGGTCTTGGGCGGTTGGTAGCTGCAAAGAGTTCGAGGTTTCGGTGATTAAAAGATGGATGGTGCGGTCCGTTGTGGATGCTGGGAGTTTCAGTTTCCAATGGAGCGATTGGGTCCCGAAAAAATGTAATATTTTTATGTGGAGGGCCGTTCTGGATAGTCTTCCAACCAAGCAGGCTTTAGCTAGACGTCATTTGCATTGTGATGATCATAGTTGCGCTTTATGTGAGAGTAATGAGGAATCGCTCGAGCACTTGTTAACCGGGTGTTTCATTTCTATGGCCGTTTGGAATGCGATTGGTTCATGGTGCAACATCCCTAGATCTTTTGTTTTTCATGTCAATGATTTGGTGGAAGTGCATAAGGTTTGTGGTGCGACGGGGAACAAGAGATTGATTATTCATGGAATTGTCATCATTACTTGTTGGAGGATTTGGCGGGCTAGGAATGAAAAGATTTTTTCGGGCAAGAACACTAAGGTGGCAGAAATGGTTGCGGATATAAAATCTTTGGGTTTTCTTTGGTACAAAAATAGATCTAAGATAGGGGTAGTGGATTGGAAAAGATGGTGTTTATTTGATGTAACGTGATTGTTGTTTTTGGTTTTTGGATTTCAGCGTCTTTCTCCGTCTTGGTGATAGTCGTTGGTTGTGTTTGTTTTTAATGAAAGTCAATTTTCAAAAAAAAATTTATTAAGGGAACCAAATATCCGAATCTAACAAGTAATATAAGATAATTAATAACTCTTATTTACTATAGTCAAATAAAAATTATTTAAGTTTTAGGGGGTGTTTGAATAAAATTTTAAATTTTGCTTATTTGATTTTTGAAATGCCAAAGCACTTTTAAAAAACTTTATTTTAAAGCTTTTGGAGTTGCTTTGTCAAACATCTTTTGCTTTTTAAAATCAAATAAACAAGTTTAAAAAGCTCACTCAAATACCCATTTAATAGGCTAACACTTATAGAAAAAAAGTTTTAAATTAAAGTCACCATTTTTTTTATCAAAATCATATGGGTTATAGTCTTAAAAATTCGGGTCAATCATATTTTAATAGTATATATAACATATAGAAAAACTATAGTATCATATATGTTATATGAATGTAGAATGTGGTGTGTTACATACATGTAACATGTGGTATACTATATGTGTAACATATGACTATATTGTATATAACATGTGATGATATAGTGTGTACATAGGAAATGTGTATAAATACAACTAGAGCATGTCTAAAAGTATATGAATTGTAAGAGAGTACAGTATAATTAGCATTATAAAAAAGTTGTGTGTTCAAGGGCTAGACATCAAAGGTATGGTATGATAGTTTTTGTCTTTTAAAAATATATCTTCTATTCTAATTTTAATATTTCCAGCAAATGGCAAAAAAAGTTATGTTTAACAAGTGGCTAGTCGAGGGCATTGCAAAGCCAATTGGCGAAGTAGTTAAAATTTCTGGAGAAGGGTCGCAACTGAAGAGTTATTACGATGCATTCGAATTTCTTGGGGACATTTACAAGCTTGTGAGTAAAATTTTACAACCAACGGGCTTCTTGATTCTTTGTTTATTCGTTTATTATGGCGTCGACATATATATTTAAAAATCATGATAGTTTTTACATTATCTATCTTTTTGTAATATGTAGGGGGATTTTGTGCTTGTTCAGCCTGATTCTCAAGAAAAGTCGGTGAAGCCTTATGTGGCTATTATAAAGGTATTTATACTTATTTTTAAAAGGGGTGGTTCACAATTAAGCACTTGCTTCCCTCTAGGATAGGTCCCATGTTCAAATCTTTCATCTTTGGTTCCTACCATGCGTAACAGCTTTTTGTATGTACAGGATATCATCGAAACCATAAATAAGGATATAATGTTGAACGTACAATGGTTCTATCGCCCAGAGGATGTACCGCCAAGAAAAGGTCAAGACATGGATTCGGTTGACACGAGGGACCTATTCTATAGTTTCCATAAGGACGAGGTTCCCGCTGAGGCTGTTATTCACAAGTGTAATGTACACTTTATAACTAAACCAAGTCATATCCAGACGCGAAAACAATATCCTGGTTTCATAGTTCAAAAATTATATGACCCTAATAAATCGACATGCTAGTTCAAATGACAATGCGTCATCTCAACATCCTTCCCGACAATTAGAGCATAGATCATGCACTTAACAAGGGGGGCATAGATGACGCGGCTAATCTTGAAGATGCATAGTAAATCGGCATGCCCAAATTAAGAATCTTGTTATTTTCATTAGTGGTTTTGCATTTCTGATTTTGTTTTCCATGTCATTTATATTTTGGTTAGTATCAATAAAATAATCTGCAAGTTCGATACATCCTTATATTGCATTTTGTTATATGAACAATTCACACACAAGAAATTTAATGTATATATTTTGGTTAGTATCAATAAAATAATCTGCAAGTTCGATACATCCTTATATTGCATTTTGTTATATGAACAATTCGATACATCCTTATTTTACGCCCTGCTTGCGGTGCGCACATATAATGTATATATGTGTGAACCCTTGGGTGGGCAAAAGTAAAATTGCACTAATTTTGACGTTATTTTACTAATCACGTGAAAATAACGTTAAAAGTGGCGGAAGGTTAATCAGGCATCATGTGGTGGCGTTGATAGCCGAAAGACAAGGGCACATGCACCAATCAGCCGGTGTCCCGATGATTGAGTGTTATGTGTCTTATGTCCAAGGCTTGATTCAAAACTACTATCGAGCCGGGGGTCTCACCGGAAGCAGCCTCTCTATCCCTATGGGATAGAGGTAAGGCTGTCTACATCTTACCCTCCTCAGACCATACCATAGCATTGCTATTGGTGGGATATACTGAGTACGATGATGATGACACACAAGAAATTTAAAAAAGGCAAAAAAAGTAAATATTCATATGAAGACAAAAGAGCCAGTTATTATTTAGGATGTCATTCTATATCGTATCATGTGATATTTATTGGAGTATATGGTTTGAAAATAGCAATTAATGAAAAGAGATTTAGCATTTAAAAAAATGATCATGCCATATCATGTGTGAAGATTCGGCGGCTACCGCGGCCCCCGCTTCTTCAGGCGGAACTTCAGGTTGAGGAGTTACTCGAAATGCTGCCAATATATCAGAATCCTAGGTTTCATATTCAGGAGCATAATAAGTCAATTTATAATCTTTAACATCGGCTTTGAATCCAACACTTGCTTTAGTCTCTGTTTGTGGTGATATAAATCCCTCCCTACAACTCATTAATTAATAATTCTCACAACAATAAGGTCTACTCGACATGAATTAGGCGTTAATGAAACCTTTTACAGGAACCTTTCACAAAATTCCCAACTAATAGTAAAATTATCAACTAGTCAGAATGTTTAATTATTAAACCATGGTATTTGATTCGACAAATACATCATTATTGTATACTTTTTCATATATATGGCGCAACCTAATTATTTTTTTTATTGAAATGCCTAAAATTCACTCAAATAATAAGAAATTCCGTACATATTTACATCGACAATTAGGCCCTCCATTGTAGAATAAGTGGAGAAACATGGTAAGCTAGTTGTGAAATGTAATGAGCTTATAGAGAGAATTTTGTAATGATATATTTTATTCTTCATGATGATCTTATGTTAGTCATCATACACACATTGAAAATTGAGGTTTGTAGAAGTTTCTAGTTCGCAAAATTAGGTTTTTTCAGTTCAATTAGTATGGATGTAAATACTTACTGAATTGTTAGGGTTTGTAAAGTTATAAAGGTAAACATGTAAAGGTAGACAACAACAAAGGGCAATAGCGTAAGCAACCTGAGCTTAACAACCTCTGAACTGAAAAGGACATTAGGTTATTATAGAAAGCCTATTCCTTAAACATGGTTAACTAGTTTAATTGGTTTTTGATGTTTAAGTCATAAATATGTTGATTCCAGCAGTCGTGCCATTTAAACTTGATACATTGACAAGTGATAGAATTTCTTAAAGTTTACTCACTATCACAGATATTCTTATTACTTGATATGGTAATATCATTCTCCACATAGAAAGAGGTCATGTTGACATTTTCATGTATATAGACTACCTTATTAGGTGAAACTTAATTCGAAGGTTTTGCGCGTGCATCGTTAAGGCATCGAAGATGTATTAATAAACTAGGGTTGTCATTAGATGAGGGTGTATCACATGTTTCGGAGTGACTGAGGAGTATGGATAGACACTAGGATATTGTTTAGGGTTGCCTTGTGCATTGTTTGTCTAAAATACAAATATTGAATTTTACGTTGACGAAATATCTAACTAGTGTTTCTGCATGTTTATCTTGGTACCGAATATTTGATGATATAAATTATTATTGAAATAGATGCTCAGCGTATCGATATAATTACGACTTGCTAGCGTATTTTTAGTGTTTTACATTAGGTTTGGTGTAAGGTTTGCTCCATTTGAATGTTTCTTCAAAAATTTATTGTAATTACTAGGATTGGTATTTATCTTTATGAGGTGTAACTTTCCATATTTTCGTTAGATACCTTAATAAGGCACAGCTTGCGGATGGTGGGCTTGCAATTGATTGCATGCGAATGGTCCAACGGGCCATGCGGATGCATTTAGTCTTATACGGAAGGTTCGGGTTATGCGGATGGGCCGGGTTATGAGGATGCGGATGGCTCTTGGTCCATCTAGTGTAAGCTTACGGATACGACTATAGGCCGAGGTATACAGGCTTGTGTTGTGGATGGGCTTACTTATGTGGACGAGTCTTGCCCATTTGCAATTTTAGCATAGCCTTGTAGTTAAGTGTGGGCTACATCAAAACGTTTGAGCCCATAAGACTTTAGCTTGGTTAGGCCTATAGTTATCCTCTTAAGCCTAGTTAGTTAGATTAATTAGTTTAGTTAGAACGTTTAACCCTGTAAGTAGGGCTGCAAACGAACTGAACAAATAAGAACAAGTTCTTGTTCATGTTCGTTTGTTAAGGAAATAATGTATTTACAAACGGGTCACAAATGTCACACCTCGACTTAGGGCCTAGACGTGTGACCAATAGTTGGTATATGTTTTGTAAATATAGCAGAGTTGCGGGTTATTTAACGGAAGTATTTATCTATAAATAAAATATTAATTTATTTGGAAAGCTTCTCGGCTATTAATTTCCCGAGTGTTTGATTTATAAACCTCGTTCAATCTTGTTTGCAATATTTTAATAATTAAAAACTCAGTCATCTTTACCTTATGAGCATCTAACTCCATGAATGGTTATAATTCTTTGCTACATGTACTAATATGTTTCCCTGAAATGTGAGGAAAAATACTTCAACGATATGCTGGTGAATCGTTGACTCTAAAAACATTTAATAAATCTTTGACTGACTGACAAGATAGTTTTCTTGAACAATCTTAGCAGAAACGTCTCTTATTTCTGGGATTTGTACCACTTTCCATACACACACAATTACGGTTCTCTGGAAACTGATGCCCATTAGAGAACTTATATTATGATTTCTAGTCTGCGGCCACATAGCCTTGATTGATAGACTAGACAAATTACGTTTGGATCCAGACACATGTGTACTCGGTTTGAGTTGCTTTTATTTTCTATCTTGTATATAATAGAGATCATGTAATCCCTTAAATTTTTGTATATTAGAGATCATATAATCTCATATAAACATTTGACTGACTTGTTAAGATAAACAACCCGTTTATTTTAATGACTGATTTTAAAAGGTTTGACTCACTGACTTTAATGATCCAAGAAACACAAAACCTAATGGTATGCCTACCACAATCAATCAACACACAAAGTATTAACCGAAACATGCAATTAACGCCTACAATAAACTAATTCATACAATAATAAACCACAAGGGCACATGCAACCTGAGATACATCTATGGTAGCGGGTAAACACGGCATAATATAAAAAAATATGAAATTTACAATAGATAAACAATCAACCACTTGTTAAGCACCCTAAACTAGTTAATATAAATCGTTAAACATCAAACCTAGGAGATTCAAACAAGTCTAGCCAACCATTATGGATGAACAACAAATAATTATCATAAATAAGTTCAAAGCATCCATTATAAACTAAATGGAACTTGTTTCAATGTTTAAAACACAAAACTGAACTTTAAAACGTTAAAACAACCAAATAACGAACCGGTTGATAAAGTAACGTACCAGCTGCTTCTCCCCCTTGGAATTTCATCTAGAACTGATCTAGGGCTGGCTGGAATGGTGTCTCTTTCGTTCATCGGGTTTATATTCTATATATGCATGTGTTAAACTTGTAAAACAAGCAAAAACCATAATTTCTGGTCGGACCATGTCCATATAGAACAAAATAATCGGGCTAAAGCATTTTGTGAAGTGGGCAGCCCCTAGGCACGCCGCGTAGTGTGGTCTAGGGTCTAATGGTGGTCGCGCGACGGCTGGAGGACTCGTGGGCCCGTTTTTTTCGTTTTCAGCCTCGTTTGTCTTCGTGTGCGCGTTTCATCCCTTCTCGAACTTCGTATGGACTTTGTTCCTCTTCTTAGACCTCGTTATCCACTCCTCTCATCCATGGAACCTACATCAATAATGGATATGTAATTTCATGCAAGAACAATCTATATTCGTTAAACATTTAAACACAAAACAATCACGATTCGGGATAATTCTCTATATATTTGCCTCACATGAGTAGCAGACCATTAAAATATATGTGTATGTTATGGTTGAGGACCCTTATAGTATCTGTGTATGTTGGAGTGGCAGACTCTATATATTGACATTTGTGCATGTTAGAATGACAGACCGTTATAGTATCTGTGCATGTTAGGGTGGGAAACCCTTATAATATCTACACTCGAATATATTTTAAGTGCGCTAAGTATGTTAATGAAAGTATGTACGTGTATGTGTAAGAAGAACATGTCAAGTATGGTATGTGTATCTTCATGTATGAATGTGAACCATGGACGGCCCCGGGGTATGCAAGCCGCCCCCCGGCCGGGGCACGTAAGTTTCGGGGCCCGAACTTTTTTTATACATATATATGTTTAATATATAAAAGTTTTTGAGTTAGACGGCATCGTCAATTGGTCGGATCAGTCGTTAATTTTGGTGTTTAAAAGTCACCGGAAAAATATGTTCACCGGATAACTTTGCCAGAAAGTCTTGGTGGAGAAGATGACAACAAAATCAAGTTTCAAGTAACGCTCTTTATTTCATAATTAAATCTATTATTTTTATATACCATTTCAAATCCTTCAAACAATTTTGAAAATTTGATTATATATTAAAATAACTATATTAAGTTTAATACATTTTGTATTAGTAACTCGTATAAACATTAAGTTTTAGGGTTTCGAAAATTTGGGTATTACATTCATGTCATATTTTTGTTATATTTATTGTTATAACATTAACGTCGTTTATAAAATTTAGCTTATATATTTCGTTATTCTTAAAGGCTTACAGGCCTTTTTATTTTGGCTTGGCCGGGGTATTTAAATCCTAGGATACGGCCCTGATGTGAACGTATGTGTATTTATAACATGTTTCATACATTCATGTATAATTGTTAATGTTCATTTATGTACGTTCGTTTATGTTTGTTCATTTATGGTCATTTATTTATGTTAGTTTATGTTCATATTTATATAAACTTTGGGTGAATCACTTACTTAATATTTTATATTTTTTCGTTTGTGTTCATTCATGTGTGTTCATTTATGTTCATTATGTTTGTTTGTGTTCATTTACGTTCGCTCATGTATATTCATTTATGTTCGTTTATCTTTGTTTAGTTATGCTCATTTATGTTCGTTTAGATTATAAATAAATGAACATAAACGAACACAAATGTTTAAGTTTTTAAACGAACGAACATGAACATAAATATTTGTTTGATTAAGCGTTTGTACGTATTTTTGTTCGTTTAAAGTAAAATGAAATAACATGAACATGTCATTGTTCGTGTTCGTACGATTCGTTTATAGGCCCATGGGCTCGAGACTTCACTTCTAAAGCAACGACAACCCATTTTCTCACCCACAACCCAACTTGTATCTAGCTTTAGCAATCTATCCGTTCAAGTCCAGCCCACAATCTCATTTTGTCACAATAAATTTCCTCACAAAAAATATAAAATTAAGAAGTGTCACAAACTTAATAGATTACTAACCCTAACAATAATCTTTTTGAACATTAATTTTGTAAATCTAACTAAGTGGTTACAATATTTCGACAAAATTCCTAAGCATAGCTTGAAATCGATGAATGAAAATGAATCTAATCTTGAGTTAACACTAAACGAAAAAGCGAAAACATGAAATATGAATTCTCAGCAAAGCAAAATGATTTAGCTTTTGAAACGTTTGATTTTTAGTTCATAACTACGTCTAAACTTTATAATTCGTCAGTTTATTGCATTTTGATCAATTTCTTAGGCATTCAGTTTAGGGCTTAATTGGGTTTAAAAGATAAATGAAATGCCCATATCCAAAAGATTTAGGTATGAGGTCAAGAAAGCATGAGAAAACATAAAGATCACATAACGATAATGAGGAAATAATGTGCAGGCTAGGGTTTTTTATATAAGCAAAATTAGGTGGTCGGTAGAAGAAAGTGTGTAGCAAAGAACCATATAGAATCGTCAGATTAGAAAGGCATACGATAAAAACTTTTATTTTAGGGTTAGGCTAAATGTACTCTCCCCTCTACTTGTCATACCCTCTTCCCTATACTTTCAATTCATTTAACAGTTTTGTTTGACATAACTGGGGCCCTAAAAATAAACTATAAATATTCTAGGTCGTTACGTCTAACCACCTATCTTATAGTCACGGCTCTGATATCAATCTAAAACCCAACACAAACCCAATATACCCAAAGCCAACCCAACCAAAAAAAGCCCTGCACGGAACACATAGCCTTGGTATAGCTCGTTTATACGTCACCACTCAATCGCCTCACAATATCGAAATACTTCCCACGACCCATTACTCAACCATTTACCACACCTTATGTTTTATCATATGCTCATGTTGCGAGCCTATTACATTATATTAACCCAAACACACCAACAATGCTCATGAACGCCTAACTTGTGTTTTGCCATGTGGTACCCTAAACCGCATTCTCTGACCACTTGAAGCTCACTCTTATCCTTGCGCCAATACTTGGTCCCTTCCTGCTCATCAAACATACCAATTTTTTTTAAACCACACATGTTTCTCCGCATTCATTTTTTTATGAACACATTACACTTATAATTTCAAATCCTCGACTATTTTAAAATAGCTAATTCACAAGTATTTAATTAAGTTGATTTTCTAAAAAAAAACTTTAAGTCAAATCAAATGGTTTATAATAATAATAATAATAATATTTATTATTATTATATTATTATTATATTTATTATTATTATTATTATTACTACTCTAATTATTATTATTATTATTATTATTATTATTATTATTACTATTATCATTATTATTCTTTTTATATATAATATTTTTTCAAGGTTAAATGAAATCTTTAAATAAAATCTTTTGTTTCAAACAAGTCCTAAGCTCATGAGGTTATTATATTATCATCATAACATTTCTATCAAAACGAGTCATTTTATTTGGCAATTCTCTCTAAAGTTTTCATAGGACACCGCCAAAAAGGAATCCTTTTTTTACATAAAAAATTTCATAAAGTTCGCAAGCCTTAGTACTAATTAAGGACTTTCATTTATCATAAAGAAATTATAACTTTGAATTATAAAAATATCACATTTTGCAACCGATTTTCACGAATTAAAAATGAATGTTAAAAAATCATTTTTCTTCCCCCTTCCTCAACGTCAACGAGTTTCAGTTAACAAATCATGGCACCGCCCTCACCCTAGCCTTCATACCTCAAATCCACCTACCTTCGAGAAGACAATATCGCAAGCTTCATTTTGTTTTTCTTTAACTTCTTCTTCATGCATTTTTTATGTTTTTCATGCATGTTATATATAAAAATGAAGCAGACCTGAACCTAGGTTTTCTAAAACCCGATTTATGCACCTCTAGTCACACATCCAAGCTTACATGTGAAACTCTACAAAACTACATCGTTTTGTCTGAATGAACATTAAAACTATGTCATTTTAATTAAAAGTAATTAAAAATTAAATTTCACAAATAAAAATTACCTAAGTTAATTGATATTGTTTCCTAAATTATCCTGTCTTCCTCAATTCATTCACCCGGTTTCATATGCAATTTGTGGCAGTGGGTACATCATTGCGTATTGCATATGTACTCAAATTCAGTTTTTGGTTTTGGCGATACACATAACTAATTATTTTAAAATGTGAAGTTATACACAAAAACGTATGTGCTCCGATTCAAATGTAAATTACAGATTCCAGATTACAAGATGATTTCGTCTTGGTGAAAAGAGGTGTAGGTTTGAAAAAGATGAACAAAGATGAGATAACTTAGGAAACACTTTTATAAAATTTAATTTTTAAATATATTTGATCAAAACGACGTAGTTTTGAAGAGTTTCACATGTAAGTTTGCATGCGTGACACCTCATATTCACTTTCCAGTTTCCTCATCTATACTATTTAATAAATAAAGCTTTCTAAATGCCACATGTCATCACTATATTCATTCTTACAAAATTTTCTCTCGTCTCTCTCATATTAAATGCATTTCTTTTTTTTATATTTCATTTTCAATTTTTAATAATTTCATCCTAACTTAAAAGAATTAATACCATCATAAATATGTTAATTTGTTTAATATGAAATATATTGCATTAGTTATTAATATTAGATTTTTATAAGTAACCAATACGAAACGGGTGGGTATCTAAGATTGTTCATGTCAAAATAGTTTAATATTAAAATGAGTTTTGGTCCACGAGTTGGTTTAAAAAAGTAGTCATTTACACCTAAGTTTTGATATAGAAAAAAACAAATAAACAATTTTGATTTATGAATTTTCTAACAACTTTTTATTTCCAAATTACATAATATTTAATTTTTTTACCGTATAATATATCTTTATATATGTGATACCTTTTTTTGTATTTCACATTATGTTATTATTTAAAAAAAATACTTATTTTAACCCGTATGCTACACGGGTAACTAACCTAGTATATAATATAACTATAAATCCATATAGGTGGTTGGATTTAGGTTTTTTTTGGTGGGGTTTTGTGGGGTAGGGTTGTTGGGATTAGAGGTGCACAAACCGGTTTTTTTAAAAAAACCGGTTCGGTTATTAACCGGACCGGTTTTTTTTGGCCCGGAAAAAAACCGGTTCGGTTAATAACCGGTTTTTTGTTGTCAAAACCCTAACCGGTCTAATCGGTTAGAACCGGTTTAGAAACCGGTTAGAACCGGTTAATAAACCGGTTTTTTTATTAACCGGTTTTTTTTATTAACCGGTTTTTTTTTTTTTTTTAAATTTCGCGGTTTCAAATACGAATATTTGTTTTTTATATTTTGTACTTAATGAAGACCATTATTTTTTCACAGTATAAACAAACCGGTAACTACAAGACAAAACGGTAACTACAAGGCAAAACGGACTGACCGAAAACTAACAATAACGAAATAATTAAAACACCAAATCAAGTGTAAAACGAGCACCAACGGCTCAGATACCACTTGTTGGACCCCGTATCAATAATCACGAACAATAACAAATTTCAGATCTATGAATATCCGATTAGTACTATTAAGGACTCGCTCATAATTAACCGATTCAGTGTTATAAGTACGTATATATATTATCAATATATTAGATGAATAATGTTAAGGTGAAGCTTCAGAGAGAGCAATTGGTTAATTAACACTCAAAAGCTCTTTTTCAAAGACTTACATTAAAGTGAACAGGTATTCACTCTATATTGAAGGGGATCTGGTTCGCAAACATCCCCTAGCGAACCAGCTTCCCCTTCGTTACATAAATTAACATAACGAACCATCCCCTGATTCGTTAACATCTCCAAACGAATCAGGAGGGAATACATTATAATGTCTTAGTTCGCTAACATCCCTAGCGAACTAGACTTAACCTTAACGAACTAGTTAATAATAAACATTAATTATTACATTAAGTAATAAATAAAACATTAACGATAAATACAAAGACTTTAGACGCAAAACCGTGCACTAACAAATGAGAATATTGAAAGTAGCTCAAACGATCTGATTCTCCTTATTACATGCATACTAAGTAAACAATGAAATAACCAACTATATACACCACTAACTTTTTTTTCACTCAATACATAATAATTAAAACATTGAATCTCTAACTTTTTTTTACATTGAAAATAAACATAATACTTAATACTTCCTATTGATTAGTACTAAAACAATTACATGAACAATGCTTAGACACGATTAGACACGATTACATGAACAACTTGCTGTTTCTTACTCATGATTTGCCTCCATGTTTGCTGTTTCTTTAACTAATTTTCTTCGCTACCCGATCCCGTGCTATTTCTTAGGTAATCGTCGTACGCGGCTTCTTCATCGGTCATTGGTTGAGTGTGTCCTTCATTGACCTCGTCTTCATACAAGCCCGCTTCATACTCCATTTCCCCCTCGAGTGAGCGTTGATGTTGTGCCATATCTAAAGAGTCCAAGTAATCCTTGTAGCAAATCGACATCTCTATAGCTCGAGTCCTCCTAATCGATATAACCCTGCCAGAAACAGAAAAAGCAGACTCCGAAGCTACCGTGGAAGCTTGGACCGTTAGTAAATCTTTGGCCATGGCGGCGAGGATCGGAAACTCATCCTCCTTACCTCTCCACCAAGCCAGCAAATCAAGACTTCTAAATTCATCCGGAGTCATGTGTTTCACAAAGTTGGTACCACCATACCTTCCAAGTTCACTGCTTGGGGTGTTTACCTTTTGACGTTTACCGGCGTCTTCCCAAATCATGTAGTACATCCCCATTTCAAGGTCGGTTTGGGATTGGGATTGGGCAACAGCTCTTAACGAGTCATGAATTTGGGAAGACGACCCATATTTTGTAAGGTAGACATCATACATGTTTGACAAGGTGGTGTTGAAATCATTCTTTAAAGTTTGGCTATAATAGGGGTTTTGATCGTCGTTTAACCCTAGCTCATCACAAATTTTTTCTATTAAAGCTTCAACACCACCAACATAGATGCAAGGGTTTAACGCAGCAGCACATGTCAAAACAGCGAGTAGTTCTTGAAAATATTTTCTAAATTTTTCTTTCATTTTTACACCCATATCAAAATAAGGTGCACCCCTACAATGAAGTTCACTCAACTTTGTGCACATGACAGCAATTTTTGGTAAAGCAATGGGGCTTGTTGGATAGTAAACCCCGGATAAACTAGTTGTGCAAGATTTAAAAATTTGAAGGACCTCCGTAACGATCTCAATCAATAACCAGTTTCTAGGATCGTACAGTGCACATTTACCCCTACTTGACAAAATTTGATGAAACGCAATTAATGATACTTTTTGTTGGATGGCTTTCTCAAACATATTACAAGTCGAGTTCCATCTTGTTGGACAATCCCAATTTGGCCCCAACCATTGACAATTAGCTTCTACACAAAATTTTTTGTATCTTGAAAATGTTTTATTGTTGCTAAAAACATCTCGTAACATTCTTTTAAAATTGTTTCTTTGCGTTTCGATCACGTTTAACCCATCTTGCACGGCCAAGTTGATAATATGGGCAATGCATCGGCTATGAAAAAACGCTCCATCACAAATAGGTTTATACTTTAATTTTAAATGGCCAACCGCGGCCGTATTGTTGGACGCGTTATCAAACGAAATTGAAAAGATTTTATGTTCAATCTTGTATTGTCGAATGACTTTATCCAAGATTTGAAAAATATTTCTACCCGTGTGCGGGTAATCAAACAATTGAAACACAACGGTTCGTTTCATCATTTGCCACGACTCGGGGTCAACCCAATGAGCCGTCACACAAATGTATGAGTCGGGCGAACCATGAGGTACCGACCACACATCCGTTGTTAAGTTTACACCAGTTTGTAAGTTTGAAAAGTATGAAATTAGTTCGGATTTAGCGTTTTTCCATGCTTTAAGACAATCTCTTCTAAGGGTCGAACGACTTACGTGTTGGTAGCGTGGTTGAACATAGTTTTGCATCATCTCCGTGAATTGAGGGTTGTCGAAGTGGTTGAAAGGAAGTGTTTGTTGAATCACAAAGTTTGAAAACTGTTGACGTACCGCTTCAACGTCGTACGTAAACACCGCTCCTTGATTCGTCATCTCCGGCTGCGAACTACTTCCCGATTCGTCCTTCAAGGCCTTGCAAAAGGGCCTTTGTACATGCGCTTTTAAAGTGGAGTTTGCATCTTTGCCATAAAACTTCAAACAATGTTTGCATCGAGCTTTTTGGCTACCGTTAGACATTTCGCATAGGTCGAAATGTTGCCAAACATCATGGTTTCGTTTCGTGGGGATGACCCGAACGACCGTTTCTCCCGTGTTCGAGGCACCCATGTTGGCGGATGAAGCAGCACTTTGGGAGGCCATAATAATCGACTACGAAATAAGAGTGGTATACTCGAGTATGAAATAAACGACTACGAAATAAGAGCGTATGGAGTGGTAATGTGGTATAATTGAGCGTGAGATAACAAAATAATCGCGTATGAAATAAACGTTTAGAGCGTTTGGAGTTGTATAATCGAGTGTGATCTAACCAATACCCAACCTAAACTATATATAGATGTTTGTGGGGGTAAAATGGTAAAAAAAAAAACGGTCCAAAAACAAAAAAAACGGTCATATAGCCGTTATAAACCGGTTTTTTTTATAAACCGGTTAACCGGTTTTTCCATAACCGGTTAATAAAAAAAACCGGTTTTTTTATAAACCGGTTAACCGGTTTTTCCATAACCGGTTAATAAAAAAAACCGGTTTTTCCATTAACCGGTTCGTTAACCGGTTTTGGATCTAGAACTTGTAACCGAAAGGCGAACCGGCGGTTTCTAAACCGGTCAAACCGGTTTTTAAAAAACCGGTTTTCGTAAAAACCGGTTTCCGGTTTAAACCGGTAAACCGGTTCCCCAACCGGTTTTTTTGGCCATCTCTAGTTGGGATCGGGCTTGGGGTTGGAGATTTAGTTTTTTCTTCTGTTTTTGGGGGGTAGGAGGTTTATTTTATTGGGTTTTTTTGGTTTGGTTAGATATGTGAGATGTACATAATCAAAGAACACAAATGATACACCATAAAAATTAAAAGGATGCTTAAGATTTAGTTTCTAGTTCCTCTTTTTTTGAAGTTTCATTTAAACTCATCCCTATATAAATAAATAAACAAATAAATAAATAAATATACATATATTTGAATTTGAGGCCCAAAGGTATAGGCCCAAACCAATATATTACATTTTCACGAAAGTGGGCCTTGGTGGGTGGTTTTAGTAAAATTTTGGATTAGGGTTACACGGACTTTCTATATAAACAAGTGAAACCCTATTTCTATTGTCATCGTATACTCGCCGCTCAATTCTCGCCCATCAAGATGCCGCTCCCAAAGACCACATCTCTTAGTCAATGGCAATGTAAGCACTTTTATTTATATTTTACCTAATCTTATTTGCCTCATAATCATTCTTTAAATGTTTCAAATTCATAACTTGTTTTCAACATAATGGGTCAAGAAATTTTAATTTGGTATTTTTATGGACATATATCAATTGATTTTGTTGGTGTTAATATAACATATTTGCTTTTGTCTAGAAAATGAAGTAAATCGATATTGGATGCATTTTCTTGAACATTTAGTGAATGTTTTACTACATGCATGTTATGACATAGATCGCAAACAAATCAAGAATGATTAATTTCTAGTGGAGATATCTTTTTTATTTTATATTTGGTATGTTTAAAGTATCGGGGGATTTAATTAATTTCTACTTGTTTTGTCCATTATAAATGTTAGGTGTGACGCTATCCATCTCACGTTACACAGATTTGGCTAATCAACTTCAAGAAAAATACAACATGTTGATTGTTCATAGGGTCTTGATGGTTCTTAAGGTAAACTCTAAAGCAACTTAAACTACTTTGGAAAATGGTAATTGCAAAAAAAAAAAAAAAAGTAGGATGTATGAGTAGGGGTGTTCATCGGATCGGATAACGAGTTATTCGGGTTATTCGAATTTGAAAATTTTTGGACCTTCTCTGAATCCGATCCAATCCGAATTAGGAATATTCCTATCCGATCCGAATCTATTCGAATTCAATTCGGATCGGATTCGTATTATATCGAATAATCCGATATTATCCGAATAATCAAAAATAAAACTAAAACAATTGGTATATTTTAACGTCCATGTGTTAAAACTGAGTTGGAAAAGGTTAACAAATGGCATACCACTCTCTTCATTGGTAAAGGGGGTTAAATGCAAGGTGGGTTAGAATGTTAACGGTCTTTAAAATCTTCCACACGTACACACAATAAAATAATAATCAATTTTATATTAAATAAATAGAGGTTAAACAATTTACTTAGGGTGAGGTGGAATGAAATGGGGTAAAGTAGGTGATATGGTGCTTACGTGGTGTTATGGAGCGTGAATATATACCCAATGACATGGGGTATACATTTACGCTCTTTAACTCCACGTAGACACCACATCACCTATTTTACCTTATTTTATTCCCAACTCACCCTAAAGAAATTGTTTAACCCTCTTCACCTCTCTTTATTTAATGTAAAATTGATTCTTAAATTATCGTATGTGTGTGTAAACGATTTTAGAGTTCGTTAATATTTTAACTCACCTTGCATTTAACACCCATTAATAGAGTGGTATGTTACTCATTAACACTTGCTAACTCAGCTTTAACGTCTAGATGTTAAGGTATACCCTTAAACCTTAGGAAATCTACACGTAATAGCAAATATGGAAGTCTCATAAATTAAATCCTTATTTAATTTGTGCAACAAAAACTATTCCATATAAGTATATGTATGTAACTTGTGATGATAAGAATATTTATAACTTAAATCATGTGATGAGAGAGAATATTTTACAAGTATATGTAGTGTGCTATGGAGAATATATATATATAGTGACAGGTTTAAAAGAGAACTATAAAAAAACTAAAGAACCATGTCTTTTATATTTAAAAAATAATAAAAAAATTTATTTTTACATATATAAAATACATTTTTATATAATCATTTTAGAGCTTTTACATATAATAAGAGAAATAAAGGTTGTGTGTTTAAGGGCTACTTATAAAAGGTATGATAGTTTTTGTCTTTCAAAAATTAATCTCCTATTCTAACTTTTAATTTATTTATTTTATTACTAACTCATTTAACCTATACAAAAAAAATTTACACAAATCGCAATTGTTAAAAAATAATTGTTTAAATGTAGTTCTTACACAAACTTCATCATGTGTATGTATAACATGATTAACATTTAACAACATAATAAATCATACATGAAAAGATAATACCACTCTAGTATTAAACACCCACATTATACGATAAAGTAAAAAACGTGAAAATCATAATAAACTGTAGGAAAAGCAATACAAAATGCATACGTATCTTTATGTTTTAAACTTAAAACAAGATTAAGAATTATAAAAAGTAAAAATATAATAACCATGTAACGCTACTTTGTTTTTCACACATAATTTTATAATAAAAACAAAAACAATATAATTAACATTTAAACCATCTTGACATATTTAATTAAGAGGAAATATACTAATAACAAAAAAACAAATTTTAATACTATCCTTAACTAATTAATTCATAATTTCATACATTAAATGTTCTGTTTAATTACAAATATGTCACTATTAATTTTAACCATTGATTAAAGTAATCTATTGATTGAGATCTTTTCTCGCATTTCTCGTACTAAGATCATTTCTCACATTGATGCAGTGTGTAACATACATGTGACATACTATTATGTGTGTAACATATGATCATATTGTATGTAACATGTGATTTTGGAGTGTGTATCATAGGAAACGTGTATAAATACAACTGAAGCATGTGTATAAGATATATATCGTTACGAGACTACAAGATAACAAGCATTAAGAAAAGGTTGTGTGTTTAAAGGATCCTAATCAAAGGTATGATAGCTAGGGGTGTGCACGGTTCGGTTCGGTTCGGTTCGGTTATTAGCATTAACCCAACCTAACCGATCGGTTATCGGTTCGGTTCGGTTAATTTCGGTTAATAAGCGGAATCAAATTTGGGCTAAAATTTTGCTTAAAACTACATGAAATGAATGTTTAAATACATAAAATGAAGAGTTCGGTTCGGTTAATTCGGTTTTCGGTTATATCGGTTCGGTTTCGTCGGTTTTCGGTTCGGTTTCGGTTACCGATTCGGTTATTGCTCACCCCTAATGATAGCTTTATATTTCAAAAATAATCTTTAATCTAACTTTTAATATTTTTTAGCAAATGGAAAGAGTGGTGCTTATCAAGTTGTGTGACGCAAGTTCTAGCCGTGATGATGTCCCACGGCATGTTGAGGACATCGCAAAGCCAATTGGTGATGTTGTTAGGATTTCTGGAGAGGGGTCCCGGCTAAGGAATCATTACAGCGCATTCAAATTTCATGAAGACACAAGCTTGTGAGTTAAATGTTTACAACTACTGGGTTTCTTGATTCTTAATTTGTTAATTCATTTGTTATTTTGTCGACAAATATATCAAAAAAATATTGTTACATTATCTGACTTTGTATATTATGCAGGGGGACTTTTTGCTTCTTGATCCAGAACCTCAAAGGAAGTTGGTGAGGCCGTAAAAGGTCAGGCAATGGATTCGGTTGATACAAGGGAACTATTCTATAGTTTCCACAAGGATGAGGTTCCCGCTGAGGCTGTCGCCCACAAGTGTAAAGTACACTTTGTAACTAAACCAAGTCATATCCCGGCACGTAAAGAATATCCGGGTTTTATAGTTCAGAAGTATAACCCTACTAATAAGAGGTTCAACAAGCTCACCGACAATAACTTTTTACCTGATGCCCAACAAGAAATTGACATGCTTGTTCAGATGACAATGCGTAATTTGAACATCCTTCCCGACAACGAGAGCATAGATCATGCAGCAAGCATTGAGAGCATCGATCGTGCAGCTAATAATGAAGATGTCTAGAAATCTGCATACCCAAATTAAGAATCTTTTTTTTGTCGTTAGTGTCTTCGCATTTCATGATTATGTTCAATGTTATCTCAGTTTCGATTCATTTTAATAAAGCAATTTACAAGTTTTATCCATCCTTAAACTACATCTTAGTATGTGAACAATTTCACACATCAGTATTTTGAAAAGGGCAAAAAATTAAATATCATATGAATAGACAACGGCCGATTATTTTTTGAGATGTCATTCTATATCATAGATCATGTGATATTTGTTGGGACATATTGTTTGAAAATAGTAACTAATGAAAAATATATTTAGCATTTAATGAAATGATCATGTCATATCCTGTGTGCACATGATATCCAACATTTTATTACTATGCGAAACCATTACACGTGCATCGTTAAGGCATCGGTGACATATAGCTAACCGTGGGGTTGTGATCAGACGAGGGTGTATCACGTGTCATATATGATTTGCTTCGATGAATGACTGTTATATATTTTGAGACGTATAGATAGGTCCTAGGATATAAAGGGGTAAATCTTTCCACAGAAATTTCCTTATAATATGTTCTACCTTTGCATAAGAAAAAGTCCACCAAAACAAGTCAAGAGCATTGGTATGAACCACAAAACTGATGTAAAATCCACATAACATATAGATTATAAAAAACAAATAACATAACATGCACCATGGCTTGTCAAACCTAGATGTCGGCAGCAAGGAAGTTTTCAGATAAGGTCACCTGCAAGAAAAAACCATCACATTGTTACTCAAACTATGTAATGTTTACTGATCCGAAAAATAATAACTTTTAAAAACCGATTTCCGTACCTTCTGGCCCAGCTGAAAAGGAGGGAGACCCTTATAAGGGCAGGTGCCACATCGAAACGCATCACCTAATCCACACTGCATTTCAACAAGATAACAATCATGAATATTGTCATAATTACAAATGTTATGTAGTGTTTATATGCCATTAAAAGGACTTACACTGCCACAAGCTGACTTAGGGTTTTCCAACTGGTCCATTGTAACTCCAAGCTTTTGCACTTTCTCCTCTTCTTCAGCACGCCCACATGTGCAATTTTTACAAGCTTTCCTCGTGCTTCCAACTTCACAATCACCAACTGCAAACCACCACATTTCAATTCCAAATTGCCACATTTAGAAAAACTAGCCCATTTTAATCTTTTTATAGAAAAGGAAGTAAATTTTAAGGCGTTCACCAGGTGGGAGCTGCGGTTTCTTCAAGTCCTCTTCAGATAGAAGGCTATCCTCATCAATAAGATCCATATCATCAGCAATCTGGACTTTTGGTAAGCTTTTAACTGGCTTCTTAAGGGAGAATGATGAACCGATCTTCCAAGTAGGTTTCTTACCCTTAATCTATTAACAAGATTAATTTAAGTAAGTGATTATTAATGTGAAATAATCAGAGCATCAAATACTTTGCTGTAACAAAACGTGCTACAACGAATGGTGTTTGGGCGTGCTTTGGTATATCATAACAAGATAATCACAAGTTTGTTACATCTAATCCTATATACAATTAAATTCACTATAGCCACATACTAGAAACAGATCATCTATAAACTTAAAAATAACTCATCAATGCAGCTAGAAACTATAAACTTACCCCAAGAGATTGTAGTTCGGCTGTCTGAACCAACTGTATATCTGAAAACCCTAAAACCAATAGCTTGCGTTCAAGAGAAGATTTTGCCTGCAAAATGATCAAAAAAACAAGATTATAATACTCAAATATGTTATGGTCATAATTTTAAATTCTATAAAATCAAATGCATTACCGTCTCCTTGACGGCATCAGAAGTTTGATGGATAAAGATCTCTCCACCGGGCTTCAAAACTCGTGAACATTCCTCAAACAACTTATCACCAGAAAAATCTGATGACTTGCTAATAAATATCACGATATCAATAGACGATGAATCCATGGGCAAAGAACCTGCCACGTGTCAACGTATAATATAAGACAATGAAAGTAAGTTTATTGAATCAAACTATTAACATATAAAACAACAATTAAACTTTCATAAAACGGTTGAGACAGAAAGGTACTTAGAGATGAAGCTTGAGTGATAATCAAAGGATTAGTCTCTTCAACACCCTCCTGCTTGACCAATCTCACAACATTCAGAACTTCATTGAGTGACACTACTACGTTGTCAGTGACCGCCAATACACTGCCTTGCATCATTTTTGCTACCAACAAATATAGTAAACCATGAATATATGTGTAAATCTCAGTGTTGGAAAAATCAGGACTAGTCAAATCATTAATCGGTAATCGGCCACTGACTGATTAATTTGGGTAATCAACAAGAAAATCAGTAGTCAGACTGTCAAACTTAATCGGTCCTGGTTGGGCCTTAATTCCAGGAAATTTCCGGTGATCCCGTATATATATACATAAAAATGTGTTTATATATAAAAACGTGCATATATATAAAATATTACATGTAAAAATGTGTGTGTGTGTGCGTATGAATTCCATTCCGATGAATCCTGATTAATCGCCAATCCTCATATCACTTCCAACTAGCTATGCAGTCGATATCGGTGATATATCGGTTATCGATTAAAATATCGGTCAGAATATCGGTACTGATAATATCGCCTATATTGACCGATATATCACCTATATTCCCGATATCAGTATTTTAAGTCTTAGTTACCAATTTTTAGCGTTAAATGTTAGTGTTTTAAGTCTTAATAAGTTCCTACTTGCTATGATTGTTAGTCTTTTGCAAGTTGCAAAAGGTTAATTTGTTAATGGTAGGAGAGTATACCAAATTATTAGTGTTAAATTGCTCTGCTATATATATGGATTTTACATGATGTTAAAATTATCCCACCGCGATAACCAATATCTCAGATATCGGTTGTTGACCGATATCCGATATTTTTCCGCATTAACTGCTTAGCCGACTAGAGGTGCACAAACCGGTTTTAAACCCTAAACCGGTCCAGGTTGAAACTGGTTTGGTTTGGTCAACAAAAGTAAAAACCGGTTTATGATCGGTTTCGGTTTCAGTTAACTGGTTTGAAACCGGGGTTTAAATCTGTTTGTATACTGAAATGAATAACATGGTAATACAAATTAGGGTTTTATTTGTTTTTAACAATTAAAGCAGCCTCAAGGCTGAAAGTATAGTATGTAGGCCTAATTCAATAGAAGCAATTGAGTTGATCATCCAATTGCATGCAATTAATATAACAAAAGAATAGAAATTAAAATTAGGGTTTAAAGTGGGAAGTCACCTTGATTTGATTGATAGATATCTTGTGAGTAAATTAGAGTCTGCAAATAATATACACAGATAGATAACGAGTTAAACGAATAATATATACAGTATATTATTAGAATTAAAAGGAATTTGATTTACCCTAATTTGGACGGCCAACGGCGGAGACGACGGCGGCGACGGTGGGATTTGACGGGAATAATAATAAAACGCGTAATTGTAGAAATATATATTTGGTCCGACCCGAGTCGGCCCACCCTCCATTTCTTTATATTCTATTCCCATTGTTGCTCACATTTATTCGGTTAATAAGGTGTTATGGCGGTTAGTCGATGTGAATTCGGTTAATATCAATAAAGTTTGTTAAGGTACTGAAACTAAACTTATATAATAAAGTTGTAAAAAGTTAACATATCTAAAAAAAGACATTTATTCGGTCAATATAGGCCGAGCGGTGGGATGACGAGTCGACACGAATTCGGTTGGTGTTAATTAGGTTCGTTATGGTAGGGTTTACAGTATTGAAAACAAAAGCAAATAGCAAGACATGCACGCAAACTGATTTAGGTAGTGTTTTCCATATTGAAAGGTTGAAAGTTGAAACATAATTATATTTATACATGGAAAGATAAATGCACACATTAACACTAAGACCGTTGGTTAGGGTGTTTATCTTGAAATATTTTGGTTATGATTTAATTCAACATGGAAATTGAGATGGAATTGTAACATTCGTCATTTTCGGTTTAACTTATATTTATATTTGTATCAAAAACCCGACCCGTTTTGATCTTTCGGATCTGTCGTTATTAATGAAATATTGGGTTTAACTTATATTTGTTTGTTTACACCTTATTTGACCAACTTAAACCATCCAAATGCATGAAACTTCTAAAAAGCAACACTATGGCCAATCATTCACTATTTTCCTATATAAACAAGGCCAATGAATCCCATTTGGGTTTGCCCTTTCACCTCAAACTCTCCCCAACCTAGATCTAAGTATTCTCTCCAAACTATTGATAGTTGGACTTCTCAAGGTTAAACTAATGCTAATTTTTTCTTCTAACTAATTCTTGTTAATTAATGCTTGTTATTATAACTTGTTTAAAACATACTCCCCTTGTTCCCTTGGCTCTCCCTTCTCCGTCCATGTTGGTTTAGGTGTATTGCTAGGCAAGGCTTCATGGATGACTATTATAGTCTTTGTTAAACACTTTAATTTATGCAAACTTACTAATGTTGTTTAGTTTCTAATTACTTTAGTTTCCAAATCATTTTAATGAGTTCTATGGTATTGGGTATGTGGTCACCATTCTCGGTTTCATCCTGAGTCAAGAGTCGAACCAAAACTGAACTTTTGTTTTAATACTTTATTGTTAACATATTGTATGTAAAACTTGAGTATTATTATTTTTAAGTTTATTTTAATGAGTTATATGGTATTGGCTATGTGGCAACCATCCTCGGTTTATTCTGAGTCAAGGACCGGACCGAAACCGAACCATTGTTTAAACACTTTATTTTAACATGTTGTAAGTAAACTTGAGTATTGTCATTTCTAAATTATTTTAATAAAGTTCTATGGTATTGGATATGTGGAAACCATTATCGGTTTTATTCTGAGTCAATGACCGAACCAAGACCGAACTAAACCGAGTTCACTCGCTTAAGACACACAAGTGTGTTTTGGGCCATCGAATCTCATTTTCTTCAAAAATTATATTATGATTTCGTATTTCGGAACAAATTTGAGTCTTCAAACAACTTAATTATGATTTCGTATTTCAAAACAAATATGAATTTATAACTTTCGCTTTGATTTGAATACTAGGTAATGTATATGTGTCTTACACGGGCTGGACAACTTAAATTTTGTAAGTGATAACTTTTGATAAATAAAGTTAAGTAATATATTAAGTACGAAATTAAATTATAACTACTACTCACAAACTTAAAAATAAATCATAAATCTCTAAATACTTCTTTCGATACAACATTAGATAGTACACTAAAAATACAGTAGCAACTAAAGTAAAATAGTATTAAGAGAACATAAACGGTACAATCAAATCAATACGAACCAACAATCAATAGAAGAAAATGTTCGATTAGTTGAAGAATGTACATTTAAGGAGAATCAATAATGTTTTGATCGACGTAATATTGATAGAAAGAAATATATTACGGTTACAGGTGAAAAGAAGGCGGATCGGGTTCAATTAAAGATCCACGTGTTTTTAACAATGATCTCGTTGAATAATGAAAATGTTCGGTTTATAAAAATGTTTTATAAATAAATCTAACGTTTTTAAAAAAAATATAAAATACGTTTTGTAAAAGCAATTAGAGAAAATATTGAACAAAAAATATATAAAAAGAACTTTAAAAAGTATATATAATTAATAGGAGAGAGAGGCGGAAAGAAATAATAAGAATGCATAAGAGAATAACATGTAGCATGAGAAAACTTTTATTTATTATATAGTATAGATTTAAATTCAGACTTTATATATGAGCTGATTTTGTTTATATAAAAATACATTAAAACTCGTGTATTATACGAGGTGGAAAATATTAATACAAAAAATTGTTAAAATTTTTATTTACAACTTATAAGTGAAAAATGTATCACATATATTAATATTAATGATTTTAAAAAGAAAAAAAAATCAAACATGTATAAAAATTAATATATAACTATGTTTTGAAAATACATTAATTACTATCTAATATAATCTGATCTCTTTAGTACTTGATTTGGAAAAAAGTTATATAATTAAAGGGTGTTGCTACATGTACCCCCGTTCTATACGATTTTAACTAAATGTCCGCTTAACATTATTAATACACATATTAGTTCTTCAACATTTTGTTTCACTTAATAGTCTCCACAAAATATATCAAATTAAAATATGTTTTGTTATTATTAATTATTTGTATTATTATCATTGTAAATATTATTAATATTTTTTTTATTTTAAATTGTATCAATATTACTATCAGTCTTTTACACACACACATAAATATAATAATGCATCGACAATGATAATAATAAATATTTTCATGACCAATGTCAATAAAAAAATAGAGAAATAAAAAAAAATAAAATTAAACATTATAGAAATAAAAATAAAACTTTTAAAGAGGGACTATAAAATTTTAAAAATGTTAGAGGGTGGTAATATGTCAAATAAAGTATTTGAAGGAAGTCAAAGTTCAATGAAAAAGTATAACAAGGGAGGGGTACATTTAACGTAGCTCATAATCAAAGTTCAAAGATTTGTTTTTAATTAAAGACACTTAAAATAAGTATGTTTTATTAGTATAATTACTATTTTCTTTACAAATAAATCATTGTTAAGAAATAAGATGTGTATTTAATAAAAGAGAGAGACAGCTAACCGGAGAGAAATGATAAGATGACATTCGAATTTCTTTTTTTGTAATAAACCATATATATATATTGTGCTATGTATTAAAGGATGTCTTCAAAATCCGTGCCACACTATTTGCATGTTGTACCCCCGTAAATTTCGTTTTTAACCCCACAACTTTTTACTAAGGTCATTTTCTAGTTTTGTTAATTGTACAATTGACCCCATGAATATCACGTCACAACTTTCATTTAGTTAAACGATTAACCCAAAAATTTTTATACAACAACTCTTAAGTTTCATTAATTACATAATTAACCTCACAACTTTTTAATATAGTAACTCTTAAGCTCCATTAAGCCACACACACAACTCCACACGTTTTTAATATGGTCACCAGCCTACCAACCAAAGTCAGACCTCATCCCACATGGTTTTTTTCACTCTATATATAAAGGTTCTCATCGCAACCGTAGGGACGCAAACCCGTTTGATGTGTTAGTACTCAACAACAATAACATAAATCAATATGAATGCTTTGTTTTTCTATCATTATTACTTTTTCATATATTCTCCAAATTAACTTGTTTTATAATGATGACATTTTATTTATTTAAGTAACTCAATAACAGTATTATAAACGTTTTGTTCTTTTATCATTATTATTATTATTATTATTATTATTATTATTATTATTATTATTATTATTATTGCTGTTGCTCTCGCTGCCGCTGCCGCTTTTTTTCCATGTATTCTTAAAATTAGCTTGCTTTTCAATGATGGCATTTGATTTATTTGAGTAACTCAATAACAATGCCATAAGCGTTTTGTTTTTCTGTTAATATGTTACTTTTCCATATATTCTTCAGATTAGCTTGTTTTTTAATGATGACATGGGACCAATATGATTCTAGCATTTTCATATCACACGGAATTAGTATTTTATAGTTAACTTTATAATTAGTAGCTGGCTTAACTTTTTTCTTACACTTTACTTCATTATTTCAGTTCAATAGGTTACATATCTTTACTTCATTATTTCAGTTCAATATGTTGCATTACTAAACCACCACCCCTAAAGTTTGACTCGGGCTTTGAGAACTTAATAAGTTGTAAGAACTTTAAGAACTCAATTTTGGACCACACATTTAATTAAATGAGTTTGAATATGTGGCTGAGATTAAATTTGATTAAAAAATAAATCAGCAGAGAGAATAAGTATTTTTGATAATTACACAAGTTTAAATGTTAGTTACACATGTGTAATAAGTCGATTAAGTGTGTAAAAAAATACTGTAATTTTTTATACATTACTTACATTTACGTATTACGCATGTGTAAAAAAAATTTAAAAAAAAAAATTGTTACGTTTAGTTCTTTCGAGTTCTTAAAGCTCAAAGCGATTCTCAAAAGAAATCAATCTTACATGTCATTAACATACTAATCACACAGCACTATTGATTTGATGTTACACGACCATTTAAAAGGTGAAACCAAGAGTTCAACATTTTACCATTTGTTTACATGGTTATGTGGCTGTTTAACTTTCCAAAACTAAATGTACATTTAAAAGTTACAACAATGACGGGCATAAAAGTCTTCCAACACGATAAAAAATTAAAAACACCCTACATTATTCTTTTTGGTATAGTTGGATCACTGTCATCTATGAAAAATGTCGAAGTTGGTCTGTTAACTAAAGAGAAAAAAAACCCAATAATTCCAACGACATGATTGTTGCATCGAACAAAAGTCCGTTATTTTAATATAGCATTTAACACTTGGCAATATATTTTTGGTGTACTAGATTTTTTCTTAAAATATTTCAATATTGAAATTTAAGGGAGTTATTTGGTTCAAAGAATGTTTAACTGGGATAACTTTATACAATAATAACCAAGATTCACTATTGTTTAAATAAAACCATTAAGTGAAACTTGAATGACTGAATCATGACAAAAAAAACGTTAGTGACATAATTAGAACAGTGGTTAAACTTGATTCACTACAAACAAAATGTCATTTAGTGGCACACATTTTTAATGGCATTTAGCTTTTATGCCACTAATTAAACTTTTAATGACACTTTGTGTATGCATTGTTGCTTATATCAAATTTTTAGTGGCACTTAGTTTTAATGCCACTAATGTATGATTTTAGTGGCACTTTGTGTATGCCACGAAAAATCTAGTGTCACACGTTTTTTATGGCATTTAGCCTTTGTGCCACTGATTTTGGTTTTTAATGGCACTTGTGTATGCCATATTTGCTTCGCACAAAATTTTAGTGACACTTAGTTTTAGTGCCACTAATTTATAATTTTAGTAGCATTTTATGTATGCCACTAAAAATCTTATGGCACACGTTTTAATGACATTTAGCTTTTGTGCCACTAATTAAACTTTTAATGGCACTTTGCGTATGCCATTGTTGCTCATATCACATTTTTTGGGCACTTAGTTTTAATGCCACTAATGTATGATTTTAGTGGCACTTTGTTTATGCCATTAAGTATAGTGTCACACGTTTTAATGACACTTTGCGTATGCCACTAAAAATCTTATGGTACACGATTTAATGGCATTTAGCTTTTGTGCCACTAATTTAGGTTTTTAGTGGCACTTTGCGTATGCGCTTATATTCTTATAACATATTTTAGTGCCACCATTTTATTATAATTTGAGTGGCACAAATCCTTTTTTAGGCATTTAACTTTTATGTCATTAAATTTGGATGAAGACAATTAAACTTTGATGAAGGACCTCCAACTGAAGTAATAAATTGTGGAGACAGACATCGCTTGACCGCCGGTGAAGGACCTCCAACCGATTTCCGTTTTCCTATTTGCTTCTGCTCCTTCATCGCTCCTTTCGCGGTATGTTAATAGCCATTTGTTCAATTGTATGCTTGATTAGAAATTAGGTTTTCATTTGGATTTTTTGCTGCTAGATTATATATGTAGTTTATTCCAGGGATCCACACATTTGCATTAGGTTAGTGTTTGATTAAATGTGTTTTTGATTTGATTATTTATTTGATCAGTTTATGGTTGAATAATTGGAGATTCTAGGAATGATTGGGCTAGGGTTATGAAGATAGTTGGACTTGATATGATTATGTAATGATATTATTGATTTATAAAAGTAACAATGATGCATTTGAGCTTGTGCTTTGAACTATATATACTATGAATAAATTAGTAACATTCTATTGCTTCTGATATAATTGTCTGGGGAGTAGGTATATGGAACGCTTAAAGATATTATTAATGTTTACACTAATTATTAAGAAACTATTAGGTTTTCAGAGTATGAAACAGCACAATTTCCAAAGCGTTAAATGCCTATTAGACCTTAGATTGCTGTTTTACCCCAAATGTATACCCATTACTTTTATATTTTAGATCAGGAAAAAGTGATGACTATGATACACATCCATGTTCCAATTTAAAAAAAAGTTTAGTGTTCACAATGAGGTTAATCGTCTTTCATGAACTGGATTACGTGTCTCGTTGCCTTTTTTTGTTGCAGATGATACAATAATTGCACGTTCTTAGTAGCGATGCCTTTCTTTTTCTTTTCGCAGGTTCTTTACAGGTTCATCTCTGATCATTGTTACCTTCGCCGTTCCTCTTAAACTGTAGGTGTGATTTTCTTTTTGTTTTTCCTTCTTATTTTGTGCCTTTTGGACTGCGTTCATTTCTTTGTCTTCATATTTTCCAAGCGCGTGTGTTTGTTCTTATGAAATTAGTCTTTTAGTTTTACTGTGTGTGCATTACTAATTCTCTGTTCAGGAAAAACTTCAACTGAAATAACATCGTGGACGACCAAAGTCAATGAGAATTAGAAGAAGCGGGGCGATGTTAAAAAGATACTTACGGTTACATCAATGTTGGTAGCCCAATAATTTGGTACGATAATGTGCTTACCTACACAAGTAGACGTGCCTACCTCTATGGCAACCTACTGTGGTCACTTTTCTTATGGGGCATTTAAGAAACAACTCCATAATGTAAGAAATGGCTTTTTTATATGTTGCTTTGTATTTCAAAGTTCAAACTATAAACTATATTTTACAAGTTTCTTTCAAATTTTAAGGAAACTCATATGGAATGAAGGTGTAAGAATCTCGGGTTCGTGGGTGAGCATTGGGAATGACCAATGTGTGGTCAAGGGCTTTGGAGGCTGCCAAATGTATATGTAAAGTTGTACCGTATAACTACGTACACCTGATATAGAACGTGAACTAGATGCCGGAAAAAGGATGATGACTCTTTTTTAATTACTCATTGATATTATAAATTTGTAAGCATTCTCTTTGAGATACTTAAATTGCTTTTTTATTTTTGTTTTTTTTTGTATATTATTTTAATGTTATGTGATAAATATTGATATTTATATTACATGTTTTTGATAGATAGTTTGGGTTGAAGAAAAATTTGAAGACAATGAGGCATTTGAAAGTGCGAAACCCAAGTGATAATGCCAGTGAATACTAGGTGGTCAATCTGATTCTCCATAATATCTGTCTACAAATGAACAAGGTACTGATCTAACCTTATTTGACTGTTTAAATCTCTATACACTTCTTGTTGCTTTAATTCATTATTTCAAACCGCCCATGTGCATTTCTTGATCTGCAATCTAAAATTAAACGCAATTCACAATATTTACAAATATACCCTTTTGTTTAGCTATTTCTGCTTGTAAGAATTGGCCCATTAATAAACTGAATCTCAGCACGTTTTTAACACCAATCCGACCCGTTCAGCTGCAGCAGTTAATTTGGTTTATTTTGCCAAAACACAATCTGACCAGTAATGACATTTCCAGAAATACCCTTGATGTTGATGACGTGCACCAACAATTTGACCAGAATGCCCTTTTTATGCTAATTTCGTAATGTGATACGGATCTAAAAATACCTTTAAACCCATAAATTTGCTGCATATCATTTTATTTTAACAGTTTAATCCGTTTGATGCGATTTACTCAAAGAGAGTTGAAAACTGACCCGTATATAAGATACCCTCCTAACTGCTAAATTTGGCATGTTAGTTACTAGAAACATAGGTAATACCTGACTAAATTGACCCGTAATCAAACTATTGCACCCAACATGTAGCTTCAACTTTTGTAGACATGATACTTTTTTTTATTTCTCACCAACTTTATGCAAGGATCTGCACATATTGTCCATGCTGACACTCATCTTTGACTACTTTTACCTCATTCCTAATAATGTTCATATTGTGTGCATATGAAAAGTCTTTATTTTTTTATTAGGTACATCACATTAAGATTGAAGATCGTGAATGAAGGTCATGAAGGCGAGAAGTTAAGAGTTATTAGATATTTGTTAGTTTTCCTTTTTATATGTTTGATATTTAGACTTAACTTGAGTATTGTATTACTATTGTTAGGGTTTTATTTTTATTAGATATTGTAAATAAATATTGATTTTAATTAATCAAAGCTACACTGAAAGTTTATACATTTGTAGTTAATGACAAAATAAGTACCACTAAAAGACCAAAAATTTGTAATGGCAGAAGAAAAAAGTGCCACTAAAAATTCGAAAGTTGTGATGACAAATGAAAAAAGTGTCAATAAAAGCCCATAAAGTTGTAGTGACAAATGAAGAAAGTGCCACTGATACTCCAAAAGTTTGTAGTGGCAGACGAAAGGAGTGCCATTAATAGGTTTTAGTGGTAGAGCTTCTAGTGGCACTTTTTTTGTGTGTCGCTCATTCCAACTAGGTTCTTTAATGACACTTTTTGTAGTGGTAGATGAAAAAAGTGCCACTAAAAGCCCAAAAAGTTGTAGTGGCAAACAAAAAAAATGTCACTAAAACTCCAAAAGTTTGTAGTGGCAGACGAACAAAGTGCCACTAAAAGGCTTTAGTGGTAGCGCTTCTAGTTGCACTTTTGTTGTGTGCCGCACATTCCAACAAGGTTCTTTAATAACACTGTTTTGGCTTTTTGTGGCACTTTTTGTATGTCACAAAATGGTTTTTTGTTTGTAGTGATTGTTATTATTATATGAAGTTTTTTTTGTAATAGAAAGTATAAAAGGAATTGAAATTCTATTTTTTTTTCAATAAAATTTGATAAGATGTTTCATTGGAAGTTTTAGAAAAATAATTAGCAAGTAAAAGATGCTTAATTACAAAAACCCTTCAAAGAAAACAATCTTACTTTCCCACCCACCCCTTTATATTTCTTTTAATAAACATTTTCTCTGACCATTCCAGAATACACTAACTAATTTTTAGGCTAGTTTTTGGTCGAATTTCAAAGCCTGAGTCAAACTTTACGGGTGGTGGTTTAGTTATTTGGTCGCTTATCGAAATATGAATCGGAGTTTGTAAAGGCTAGTTATTTTGTCACAACTGAATGAGCCTTAATCATAATTGAGTTTTGATAGCGTGACTCTTCATTAAAACTATTGGTGTTATTTAGTCGTACCAAGGCTTCCCATTTAAAGTGTAAGGGGTGGAGTGTTATTCGGCTATACGTCCCTTCCCTTTGCAATCGACACAATGGTGATCATGGAGGCCGCTTCGTGTGGAGCCATTGTGCAGTATGACTGTCTCTTCTATAAAGTTATTGTAATCGTACATTTTGTACATGTGGCGTCACCCAATTGTGCTATCTAGCGTTGTATAGTTTTGTTTGGTACTATCATAGTGGTCCCGCGCATACCTTCTATCTAGGGGACGCTTCTTTGGTGTTTTCCTTTCAACGACTTCGGCCCTTATTTCGGTTTAGAATTGTTGTATCCACCCGAATCCATGTCCATCTCTCTTAAACATGAAAAAAATGACAAGTTTTCGAAACGTAGGTAAACAAATAGAACTAGTGTTAAACTTAAAGTAAAACACAATGACATCACTCCCTATGTCACCCATCATAGTCATTAAAACCTTTAAAACCCGAATATATTTCTTTCCCGGGTGGGTGGGTCATAAATCTGATTTAAACCCATTTCCAATTGATAGTAATAATAATAATAATAAACCCTAATTTATCACCACTCACTGTCCACCGTCGTCATAATTACAATACAATCTCATCCATCTCGCCGTCCGGTTGCCGCCTTCTGCCACCGTAAGCCACTTAAGTTATCATGTTTTTATTATTTCTTGGCTTCAATTTTACAATTTGCTGACTCAATTAAACTTGATTTAGGGTTTTGTTACACATGTATATTTGTGCTTTTTTAACTCTGCTGGTTGTATTTGTATCCACAATTGTTCACTAGTAATTCACTATTAACTTATTATTATTATTGGTATGTAATATGTATGCTGTGTGTGTGTGTGACATACTTTGTTGCAACTTATAGATTATTATGAACTTTAATGTGATTAGTGTTGCATGAATTAGTCGAACAGCTTACGACTGGTTATCGGTCAAGGTAAAAATGCAATCTTGATATTAATAATAATAATAATAATGGTTTTTGTGTGTACAAAGATTAGTTGCTGATTTATGTATGTTTTGCAGGGATTGGAAAATGGTATTAAATTATCATTTTTTTGATTATTTTTGGTCTTATTTTTTCAATTTAGTGACTCAATTGAATTATTATCACTACATGTATATTTGAGCTTTTTAAATTGTGGTGGTATTAGTCACAATTGTTGACTAGTAATTGACTATTAACTTAATATTATTATTATAGGTATGCATGCTGTGTGTGACATACTTTCTTGCATATATTGTGATTAGTGTTGAATGAATAAGTTGAACAGCTGACGACTGATTACCGGTAAAGATAAAAATACAATCGTGATATTAATAATGATTTTTGAATATTATGTTTTGTAGGGATTAGAAAATGGTAATAATGTCTCAGACGAGTCCATCACACGGTATTCGTACCGATACTTTTCGATATAAATCGGGATATGCATCACTTTTTAGTGGAAGAAACGACACAAATGCATTTAGACGTAAGAGTTCAAGCATCGCGTTTAGTGGAAAATTGCAAAGGGGCAGTAAAGTGATTGTTGCTGCTAGTCCTCCCATGGAGGACGCAGTGGTTGCTACCGAGCCACTTACGAAAGAAGATCTTGTTGGATACCTTGCATCTGGCTGCAAGTCTAAGGAAAAATGGAGGTTTAGCTTCTACTTAATATTGTCTGATAATTTTGTGTCATTCGTTTAGATTAATATTCGTTGTTAGTGATTGGTCTTGTTGTATTGTTTTGACAGAATAGGAACTGAACATGAAAAATTCGGGTTTGATCTTAAAACATTGCGTCCTATGACGTATGAACAAATTTCTCATCTGCTAAATGCTATTTCTGAGAGATTTGATTGGGATAAAGTCATGGAAGGTGACAATATAATTGGACTCCAACAGGTAATCTGCATATTTATTTTTAAGTTTTACTGATTCAATAGAATGTTTTTTTTGGAAGTTTAAGCTCGTTTGGTGAAGGTTTGTAATGTACAAGTTTTCAGAAATCAATAAAAAAAAGATACAGAAATTTGTAGTAGGCAACTATGAATTGTAAATTTTACATTGCCGTTGTCGCTATTGACAAAAAATGCGTGTTCATCTATTTTACTTTAATAAAATTTAGCTTTTAGTCTTTTAGGCAAACTAAAAATAAGTTCTAGTTTTGGATTCTGTTTTCTATCTTATACTTTCTGAAAGGGAAACGGCAAAACACTATTTTCATTTCTTTTGTTAAAACAGAAATCATAACTCTGTTTATGTTACCAAAAAAATGTTAATAGAAAAACAGAAGGGATAATTTCATATATCCCCCCCTCAAAACTTGATAAAATATCATATTTACCAAACAAAAAATAATATCAAGTTCACTCTTTCAAAATTTTGGCATTTATACCCTCCTATTCAAACTTGCAGTGGGATATGAGAATTTGGAGTGTAAGGAGAAAGTGAAGGTTATGATGGTCATATTATAAAATGTACTTAATAATATGGACAAATATGAAACTTTCAAGTATTTTAAATGAGTATATCTGATATTAATGTTTGTGTATTGTATAGGTGGATATGGTATTATGCAAGTTTTATTGGTATCTTGTTTACAAAACAAAACCTAAGATGTTTCTTTTATGTACCTTACTAAAATATTGTACATTCTATTATTTTTGTTTAGGGGAAACAAAGTATATCTTTGGAACCTGGTGGTCAATTTGAGCTTAGTGGCGCTCCTCTTGAAACTCTGCATCAAACTTGTGCAGAAGTTAATTCACATCTTTACCAGGTTTGTATATATAACCTGTACATTTAAATGTGAAATATGATATTTTTTAATTATTTGCACCTTGTTCATAGTTTTTTGACATACGGGCTTACCTTACAGGTTAAAGCTGTTGCTGAAGAGATGGGAATTGGATTTATAGGAATCGGTTTCCAGCCAAAATGGGAACGGAAAGATATACCAATAATGCCCAAGGTAAATATATATTTAATACTTAACTGTTTTTTGATAAACTATATCTCAATAATTAGTAAAAATAAAATTTGCTCACAGGGAAGATATGAGATTATGAGGAATTACATGCCTAAAGTTGGTTCTCTTGGACTTGACATGATGTTCAGGACATGTACTGTTCAGGTGAGTTGATTTATTTAAACTAAATGCAATTATTGTTTTAAGTATATCTTCATTTTGTTTATTTTTTAACACGGAGGTAAGTGAGTGTATGTGATTATTAACAGGTTAATTTGGACTTCTCTTCTGAAGCTGACATGATAAGAAAATTCCGTGCTGGTCTTGCTTTACAACCCGTGAGAAAATTACCTGCTTTGCCCATTATGCCCCTGTAGAATTTATGATGATATGTGTATCTCATGGTTTAACGTTCATCAGATCGCTACAGCACTGTTTGCTAATTCACCATTTACAGAAGGGAAACCGAATGGTTATCTCAGTATGAGGAGGTGATTTTCTATTATATTTTGCGTCACTAATATTTATTTATTAATTACATTATACATATGGGAATGTATAGTGACGGTGCTAAATTCTTTTATCAGCCAAATATGGACAGACACCGATAATAATCGCTCTGGAATGCTTCCTTTTGTCTTTGATGATTCTTTTTGGTAATTTTTCTATGATTTAATGGACTATATATTTTTCTCTGTTTTTACAAGAAGGTTTATACAGTATGCTAATATGCTGAATATGCTCTGTTTGATGACATCAGATTTGAGCAATATGTTGAATATGCTCTCGATGTGCCAATGTATTTTGTATATCGGAAGAAAAAGTACATCGACTGTGCTGGATTGTCCTTCAGGGTTTGACACTTTTACTAAAAGCCTAATAGTCAACTTAACTATGTTTAACTAAGCAGTTTGTGAGAATAACTGTCATAAACTTACAGGACTTCCTTGCGGGGAAACTCCCTTCACTTCCAGGAGAATATCCAACTATCAATGATTGGGAGAATCACCTCACAACAATATTTCCCGAGGCATGATAAGAACACAATAAAGTCGAATTTCTTCGGTTTTATTAGTTTTAATTTAATGTAGTTATAACACCGTTTGTTGATTATCTAGGTGAGACTTAAAAGATATTTGGAAATGAGGGGTGCTGATGGTGGACCATGGAGGAGGTTATGTGCATTGCCTGCTTTATGGGTATGTTTTTTGAAAATTAAATCATCAAGGTGTTGTCTTTTCTTTTATTTTTTTATGTTTTTTTTTGTTTTTTGTTTTGGATTTCAATTGTGCTGCAACTGAACTGCAGGTGGGCTTATTGTATGATGACATTTCTCTGCAAAATGTTTTGGACATGACGGTGGATTGGACTCGAGAAGAAAGACAGATGTTAAGAAATAAGGTAATATGACAGTATAATAATTAAATTTCTTGTTTATGGGTTTGTTTTTCTCACTGTAACGTCGACATGTCGTAACATAATGTTTTTCAGGTGCCTGTAACTGGTCTGAAAACTCCATTCCATGATGGATTGCTGAAACATGTTGCTGAAGAAGTTTTGACATTTGCAAAGGTGATTATAATTTATAAAACTGTTTGATACTCTCGTGTCATGTTGTTAAATCCAGTAAAAGTGTCTTTTAACAAGCACCTTTTGTTCAGGATGGCCTGGAGAGACGAGGATATAAAGAAACAGGTTTCTTAAATGAAGTAGCAGAGATGGTTCGAACAGGTGAACTGTGCTTCTTTTATCTTCTCTTTATTAATTTTGTAAATACTATTTAATATAATACTTTCAACCTGTTTGACCCGTTACCAATTTAGCTAAAATTATTTTTTTTTTCTCCATGCGCTGCAGGTTTAACGCCAGCAGAGAAGCTTCTGGAACTGTATCACGGGAAATGGGGACAAAACGTGGACCCTGTATTTGAAGAACTACTCTACTAAGACACTCAAGTTCTTGTCCATATTTTTGTATGTATGTATCTATAGTCGATATCTATAGACTATAGGTTTCTTATCACTTTTTTGCGCTTAACAATCTGCACACGTTATTTTGTAGGAATAAGTTGTGTTTCGCGTGCATGAAGTGATCACGGAATTGGTTGCTGGTGTGATCATCAATGCAGCAAGAAACATTTATGAGCTATAATAGTATAATACCATTCAAGACCTCCAATTGCAGGCTCCTTAGTTGACCTGCAGATTTACTTAAAATAAAAATAATCTTTGTATTTGTATTTATTTCCTTCAAGACAACCATTCTTCTGTTTAATTATCAAATATCATTAAGCAGGATGTAGACATTATGTTTTCTTAGATATCACAATCACAATATGCATTGTGTTGAGTTGTTTTCATAGGTGTTACAAGGTCTCAGGTTCGAATCTATTTTTTGCAAACTACTTGATCTCAGTATTAGTGGGACCCACGGCAAATATTATATTTTTAGCTAGATATTAGCTAGGATCATGATGTTTAACACTGTAGCAATTTTGTCTTCAACAACATGAATATTGGACTATGAAATTATTTGTGGGGAGCCATTCTGCATCTGAAAACTTGTTCATGTGTAAGCTGACATGAACCCATGTGACCCTCATGCTGTCCATGACCTACCATGTTACTTGTTTACTAATATACTTTATTTTTATTTGATTTTTTTGTTTGTTCTTTTGTATTTATGTGAAAATGATCTTGTAACTACCTCATACAATAATGAAAACATACTTATTGCCATGATCTATGACTTGTAATCACCATTAATAGTTTGTTAATTCAACTCATTTAGCTACAATCAAAGATAGGGTTGTCACTTTTACCTGAAACCCAACCCCAAAAAACCCAACTCGAAGAACCTGAACCCGAGGAAAGAGTAACCCGAATTTGGGTTGGTTCTCGGGTTTGATTTATAAGATTTGGGTCAACCCGAATAAACTTTTAGTTTTGAATTAAATATATTTTTATATATAATAGGCTAAGTCTTAGCCACTAAAGTTATCAGACTCTGGCTCTAATCGACTGTTGTCATTTTAGCTATTATGGATCGATTTCTTATTATTAGTTTATGTTTTCCATTTATTACTAATAGCAACCGTAATCAAACAACCAATTATGCCTATTAAACCGTGATTCTAGCATAGTTTGTTATGATTTGATTTCCATAGTTATCTCTTTCTATTGTAGTCTATATTCTTGATTGTAACTCTTATGAATTATTCAATAGCAATTACCAATAACAATCTCCTGTTGATATGGTATCAAGAGCCAGAATCAACTCCTAAAATGTTCCCTAACCCTAATCGGCATTCATCTGCCTCTCCTCAAATTTTCCAGCCGACGCAATCTCCGGCCTAATTCTCTGCTTCAATGGCGGCTATTCTTAGTTTTTCTCACCAAGAGAAGACAACCCACAATTCCCACAAATTTCCCTTCACTCTCAAACCCACAAATTACGGCTACTGGCGCTCCATGCTTGAATCGTTTCTCACATCTCATAACCTATTTGGTTATATTGATGGTACCGTCCCCTGTCCAGATCAAAAAGTACAAGTTGGCGAGGCTACAACGGACAATCCCAGCTATACTCCTTGGATTTCGAATGACGCTCATATTCGAACTCTCCTTATCTCAACCGTCTCTGAAGAATCATACCAACACATTCAAGGAAAAACCTACCGTGCCGTCTGGCAGTCTCTAGAACGGGCCTATGCGCCTAGCACCGCCTCACACGAATTTTTTCTCAAGAGCCAGCTCCTTCGCATCACCATGAAGGGTGATGAAAAACCAATTGACTACCTATGCAGGGCTCAAGAATATGCCACTGCACTCGCTAACATTGGAAAACTGGTACTGGACAGCGATCTCGTTATGCACACTCTTGCGGGGCTTCGTGAAGAATACAACGCCTTAAAAGGCAACGTGCTAGGAAGAAACCCTCCCATCTCGTTCAACGAGATCTACTCCCTGCTGTCCGACCATGACTATACAGTCAATAAAACTTTCAGCCCCAATCCCTCGGCCTTTCTGGCCACGACTCAATAACCCAGCCAGCCCTCGGCTGTCCCAAACCCCCGAAACCTGGAACAGTTGCAACATCAGCTTCAAAACCTTCAACTAGCCGCTTCTCAACTAAGCTATCAACTGCAGCCCATCCCCTCACAACCTCAGGCCTATTTTGGATCTCGATCCTCCAATAATAACCGAACTGGCCGAAACAATAGGGGTCGGGGTAATTCTCGTGGTTCTTTCAATCCACGCTCTAGAGACAATGGTGGCACAAGGCAGTTCTCTTGGGCTTCAACTCAAAACACCGTCTATGGCCATTACAATCGGTGTGGAATAGCCCATTTACCATCTCAGTGTCCGAATCAACACAATCAACAGCCACGGTCTGCTCCTCAGGCCAATTTCACTGCTTTTTCGGATGTTGCTTCTTCTTCCGGAAGTGCTTGGAAACCCGACACTGGTGCCACACATCACGCCACACCAGACTTATCGAACCTGGACAATTCTGAGGCATATTATGGTAACGATTCCTTACTTATTGGCAATGGTTCCTCTATACCAATTTTTCGTATCGGATCCTCAAAAATCTACTCGTCTAATAAAACCTTTAATCTTTCTGATATTCTTCATGTTCCCAAACTTAAACAAAATCTTTTATCTGTTCAAAAATTTTGCCTTGACAATGATGTCTTTTTTGAATTTCATTCATCTTATTTTCTTGTGAAGGACGAGTCTACCCGAACTACCCTCCTCACGGGCCTCAGTGAGCAAGGCTTGTACTCTATCCGCCTTCCTCAACTCAAGAATCTACCCAAGGTTGCTTTTACTGCTGTCAAGGCTTCATCGGATGTTTGGCATCAACGCTTAGGACATCCACATGCTCAAGTTTTTAATTCCATTGTTTCCCATTGTTCTTTACCCGTTTCTAATAAATTGTCAAAACAGTTATGTTCTTCTTGTCAAATGGGTAAGTCATCAAAATTACACTTATCTGAATCAAATTTTCGTAGTAATAATATTTTGGATCTTATATATTGTGATGTTTGGGGCCCTACCCCGTCACCATCTATTGACGGCCACCGTTATTTCTTGGTATGTGTTGACCATCATACTCGTTACATGTGGCTTTACCCCTTATCTCAAAAATCTGATGTCTATGCCATCTTGACCAATTTCATCACCATGGTTGAACGCCAATTTAACACAAAGTTAAAATGCATCCAATCGGATTGGGGTGGTGAGTTTCGTCCACTTGCTACTCTCTGCCGCAACCTTGGGATTCTTCACCGTCGTTCTTGTCCTCACATAAGTGAGCAGAAGGTTTTGTGGAACGTAGACATCGACATGTTGTAGAAACGGGTCTTTCTCTCATGGCCCAGTCTCACCTCCCTCAGCGGTTTTGGCATTTTTCTTTTGAAACCGCGGTCTATCTAATTAACCGCATGCCCTCCCGTGTGTCCTCAAACAAATCTCCGTTTGAGCACACTTATGGCCAGAAACCAGATTACTCCTTCCTACGGGTGTTTGGTTCTCAGTGTTTCCCATATCTTCGTCCCTACAACCACCACAAAATCAAATTTCGTTCCACGCCTTGCGTGTTTCTCGGCTATAGCCATTCCCATCACGGCTATCGGTGTTTCGATCCTCTCACCGAGCGCACTTACATTGCTCGCCATGTTCGTTTTAACGAATAACTCTTTCCATATGCTCCATCGCCTAAGTCACCCTCACCACCACCCTCTTCCCCTTATGTTTCCATCTACCCTAACCCACCTCCTGGTTTTGGTTTTCCGACTGATCCCATCACTCCACCACAATCTACACCTAACAGCCCCTCTCCTACACCCTCGGCCCAACCCATCTTCAACAACACCACCACTAACCCATCCACAGCCCAATCCACCTCCACATCAGCTCACTCTCCCACACCCACGGCCCAATCCACCCCCATTCCGCCCCAATCCTTGGCTGCCCCAAGCAGCCATTCTTCTCCAGCAGCCAACCGTCCCCGGCCTGCACATCTTCGGCAGCAACCAAAACAACCGGATCGGTACAATCCGGCTGCATACACCGCTACCGCCTCGTCTCTCTCTATCGAACCTCCTACCTTTACCATTGCCAACAAGTACCCTGAATGGAACCATGCTATGTCCGAAGAATTGGACGCACTCTATAAGAATGGTACATGGACTCTTGTTCCACCTGTCCCAAATTCTAATGTGGTTGATTGCAAATGGGTTTACAAGTTAAAAACTGATGAAAATGGGAAAATCAGCAGGTACAAGGCACGCTTGGTTGCAAAGGGTTTTCATCAACAGCATGGGGTTGATTATCATGAAACTTTCAGCCCCGTTATAAAACCGGTCACCATTCGGACAGTTTTGTCCCTGGCAGTTACAAACCGGTGGCCCTTACGGCAGTTGGATATTCAGACGGCATTCCTACATGGTAATCTGGAAGAAAATGCGGCAACCGCCAGGCTTTATTGACCCCAACAAACCGGATCATGTCTGTTTGCTCCATAAAGCCCTTTATGGCCTTAAGCAGGCACCTTGTGCCTGGTTCAACAAATTGTCTACCGTCCTTCTTCAGCTGGGGTTTCATGGGTCCAAAACAGATCCTTCATTGTTCATTATTAACTCCTCGGGCTTACTTGTTTACCTTCTAGTCTATGTTGATGATATAATTATCACGGGAAATGACTCGAATGTCGTCTCCAACATCATTGAGCGCCTTGACTCACTTTTTGCTCTAAAAGACTTGGGTCAATTGCATTATTTTCTTGGAGTAGAGTTCATCCAGAAGAATTCGGATCTTGTCTTGTCACAACGAAAGTATATTAATGACATTTTGCACCGTGCCGGTTTGACAAATTGCAAACCCATCTCCACTCCCATGGGCACTTCTCATGTGCTCCTTCCTGATGATAGCCCTTTACTTGATGACCCTTCTCGTTACAGACAAATTGTCGGGGCTCTTCAATATGCCACTCTTTCTCGACCCGACATTGCTTTTGCTGTCAGTCGGGTTTGTCAGTTCATGCATGCTCCTACGGATAATCACTGGTCCGCTGTCAAACGTATACTACGCTACCTGAATGGCACAATCAACATGGGCCTGGATTCGTCACAACACAAGGTATCGATTACAGGCCTTCTCTGACTCTCATTGGCAAGCTGACCTACGGGCCTTTTCCGACTCTGATTGGGCAGGCTGCCCTATCGACCGTCGCTCCACGGGGGGATTTGCCATCTATCTAGGCTCTATTCTTGTCTCTTGGTCGGCTAAAAAGCAGAAAACGGTCTCTCGCTCTTCAACTGAATCGGAATATAAAGCCATCGGCGACACTGTTGCAGAACTGATTTGGCTAAAATCACTCCTTCAAGAACTTGGTTTGGACAGTGGAGCTCCCACTCTTTGGTGTGACAATCTTGGTGCTACTTATCTCACTGCTAATCCAGTTTTTCATGCCCGCACCAAACATGTGGAAGTCGATTACAATTTTGTTCGCGAACAGGTCTCACAGGACAATCTTAGCGTAAAGTTTATCTCAACAAAGGAACAAATTGCTGACATCTTCACCAAGCCACTGCCCTCACAAAAGTTTGATTTCTTACGGTCCAAGTTACAGATTGCTGACCGCCCTGAACTTGTGGGGGAATATTAAACCGTGATTCTGGCATAGTTTGTTATGATTTGATTTCCATAGTTATCTTTAGTTTCCATTGTTATCTCTTTCTATTGTAGTCTATATATTCTTGATTGTAACTCTTATGAATTATTCAATAACAATTACCAATTACAATCTCCTGTTGATAATGCCTGATGGAATACGATTTTGGTTCGAGTTAGCTTTGCTCTTATTTTGAATTGTTTTATCAAGTCAGTTAATTTTTATTATTTGATTATCTGTGTTACAAGCAAAGAAGAATACGTTGTTTTAAATTTAGCATTGTAGTTAAAAAAAATGGTTTTTTTGTTTTTTTTAGGATACTCGAAACCCGATTAACCCAACACGAAAAAACCCGAACCCGAAAAACGTAGTTATTAAAAAAAAATTGGTTTTGTGTTTTTTTCTAGGATACTCGAAACCCGATTAACCCAATCCGAAAAAACACGAACCCGAAAAACCTGTGAGAGATTTGGGTTGGGTTTCGAGTCAAGATTTGAAACTTTGAAACCCAAAAAATCCGAAACTCGAAGAACACCCTAATCAAAGGGTTTAACAAGGTATTTTTGTAATTACCATGGTCATGGTTAGAACCAATTTTAAATAGAGAACTGTTCTCATGGTTACGGTTAAGAGTAACGAGTTGAGATATTTGTTTTTGAATCTAAAAGAGATTACCTAAAGTAATGTGAATGAAGTGAAAGAACACCTAAGAAATGTGAGATGATAATATAGTTAGGAGGAAGACAACTTAACCTCTTAATTACATTGCTTTAGATGTTAATAAACTTTAACTTAATTAATTACTTGACAAAATCATTACAACCATACCAACTTGGTGTTGTGAATGTTCATGATGTGACTTAAAATGACTAGAGTTCCTAATATGGTTTAGTTTTCTAGTTAGGTAGCAAAAGTCATCATTACAAGATAATATTATTGTCAAAGTATTGGATTATGGGTTAATGACAACCATCAAAGTTGTCATCCTAGACCTAACAATCACGCGGACCGTTGATCTAATGTTGACCATAGACCGAGGTTACTATAATGATGATCTAATGTGTTTCGAGATTAAAAAAAAACCGATACGGAAACATGAAGATGCAGTGAGTTGACGTGGATATTCGTCGTTTAAGTGTTAAATAAAAAAAATAAATTATTGCAAAAAAAAAAAAAAACATTGGATACTTCAATGGTATGCAAGTGACTGCCAACATGACAGGTAGAACAATTTGCATTTGATTTTTAGCTCCATAATGTAGTGTAGTATATTCTACTCTTATTATTATTATTTCTTATACACAAAACAAAAACACACCACATGGAAATGACTTATTATTTAATATCATCACTAGTTATATTATTCATTTTTCAAATATAAAAGAATTAAAAATATCATTGTCACCATCAAAATCTAACTACAAAACCCCTCATTTCTCATTCATTTTTCATTGACACCTTGCTTTATTTTTTTTTAAAGTAACATCCCAAACATTTTATTCAAAAAAAAATGAGAGAAATTCTACATGTTCAAGCGGGACAATGCGGTAACCAGATCGGTGGCAAGTTTTGGGAGGTCGTTTGTGACGAGCATGGTATCGACGCAACGGGCAAATACATTGGTAACAGTCAAGTCCAGTTAGAAAGGGTCAATGTGTACTATAATGAGGCTAGTGGTGGAAGATATGTACCTAGGGCCGTGTTAGTGGACCTTGAGCCCGGTACTATGGATAGTCTACGTACCGGCCCATATGGTAACATATTTAGGCCCGATAACTTTATTTTTGGACAAAATGGTGCGGGTAACAATTGGGCTAAAGGGCATTACACCGAAGGCGCCGAGTTAGTTGACACGGTTCTCGATGTCGTTCGTAAAGAAGCCGAGAATTGTGATTGTTTGCAAGGTAAAAACAAATTTACTTTTTATAAAAAAAACAGCATAATGTAAAATGATATTATATGATATGATATGATGTTATAAGTTAAAAAATAATATATTATTATGTGACAGGTTTTCAAGTATGCCACTCACTTGGAGGTGGGACCGGGTCAGGTATGGGTACTTTATTAATATCCAAGATCCGTGAAGAATATCCGGACCGGATGATGTTGACTTTTTCGGTCTTCCCATCACCTAGAGTGTCCGACACGGTCGTCGAGCCTTACAACGCCACTCTTTCCGTCCACCAGCTCGTCGAAAACGCCGACGAGTGCATGGTTCTCGATAACGAAGCATTGTACGACATTTGTTTCCGCACACTCAAGCTCACAAACCCGAGTTGTAAGTCAACTAACCAATAAGCTGAATAACCCGTATATAAAAAAATAATAAAAGTTTAAAATTTAAATATATTTTTATATGCAGTTGGGGACTTAAACCACTTGATCTCCACAACAATGAGTGGGGTCACTTGTTGCCTCCGGTTTCCGGGTCAACTGAACTCTGACCTTCGCAAACTCGCGGTGAACTTGATCCCGTTCCCTAGGTTACACTTCTTCATGGTTGGGTTCGCACCATTAACTTCAAGAGGATCACAACAATACCGCGCTTTAACAATCCCGGAGCTAACTCAACAAATGTGGGATGCTAAAAACATGATGTGTGCAGCCGACCCACGCCACGGGCGTTACTTGACCGCCTCGGCCATGTTTCGTGGCAAAATGTCAACGAAAGAAGTCGACGAACAAATGATTAATGTACAAAACAAGAACAGTTCTTATTTTGTTGAGTGGATTCCTAATAATGTGAAGTCTAGTGTGTGTGACATTCCACCGACTGGGCTGTCGATGTCTTCGACGTTTATGGGGAATTCGACGTCGATTCAGGAGATGTTTAGGCGAGTGTCGGAGCAGTTTACGGTTATGTTTAGGCGGAAGGCGTTTCTGCATTGGTATACTGGTGAAGGAATGGATGAGATGGAGTTTACGGAGGCCGAAAGTAATATGAATGATTTGGTGTCCGAGTATCAGCAGTATCAAGATGCTGTGACTGATGAAGTTGAAGAGGAGGAGTATGATGATGAAGATGTTGAAGAAAATTGAAAGTCAACTATTCTTGAAAGTCAAAGTCAAAGTCAACTGTGTGTAGTGGTGTTTTGAGGGAGTTGATTTGTGTGTATTTTATTGTTCTGGTGTTGAATTTGGATTTGTTATATTCCATTGTTTTATTGCCAATAAAGTATTCCATTTAAGAACAATGATCTCTTTAAAGTAGGGGTATGCGTAGTGCGGTTCGTACGGTTTTGGGCTAATAACGCACCGGAAGCCAATGTTTCGGTTTTTTTTATTTGGTTTTGGTTTTTTCGGTTCTGCTAATCGAGTTTTGAGTTTTTGGGCCAAAGAAATTTGACCCATGTTATTTTGAAATTGCGCCTAATATTTTTTAAAAAAAGATAACTAGTATAATATTTGCACATTTTGGCTTAAAATATTAATAGTTAATAAAAGATACTTACATTTAAAACGATTTGATATCATCCAAATCGATAATTGATTAACGTTAAAAATAAAACAAATATACAAGTTTATAAACCATAAACGATCCAACGAAAAAGTAATTCACAAATCGGCTTTTTTGGTTCAGTTTTTTCGGTTTTTTACATAACACAAAACCGAACCAAAACCGATATTTCGGTTTTTACTAAAAGCCAAAACCAAACCATCAGCTCCTAATTTGGTTTGTTTTTTTCGGTTTTTCCGGTTTCGTGCTCGCCCCTACTTTAAAGATAACTTACCTAATACCAAGGGTAAATATGTCATTTCACCACCTTTGAAAATTGGTCCTTAGGAATCAACTTGCTCAATATAATGCTTCAAGAAAGCAACAAAAGTTATACAAACAAAGCAAAGCTACGAGCTTTATGCATTACAAATTACAATCACACCCTTTTCTGTGATCAAGATTCACTATTCACATAAAAATGACAACTTTTATGTCAAAAAGCCAGTTTCTTGGACACCCTTTTGATGGTTTCTTGAATGCTGCAAAGGATAAGAAGATCAAGGGATATTTTCATTTTTTTTATATTTTCTTTTGTTGCTTGGAACGATTAAGTGACGGGTCTTTTCTCTTCAAGAACCGACCCTTCTTTGAGTGCGGTTTGTGCTTCGTTTTCCCTTCCCAAAGCAAAAAGAGCAGCCGCTTGTAAATAAGAAGCAATATGCCAAACCGGGGTTATAACTTGCGCTTGAACTGCATCATTAAGCGCCTCTTGTGGATTATCATTCATGAGATGTGATAGGCTTCGGCGTGCATAGACCGTTGGCGAGACCATGGTTCCTACATCAATGAACTGCAAAAAGAAATAAAAACAAAAAACTCTGTTTAAACTAATCAATGTTTTCATAACCAGACTGGTCATACCGGTTTCAACAATCAGATGACGTCATAAATAACTTAAAAAATAATATGAAACTATTTTATCTTCCGGTTAGAGCCGCTCCCGTTTGCCTTATGTTACGAAACACTGCTTTATAATTAAATGAAAAATTATAGAGAATTTAATATACTTGACATAATAATCATAATATAACCTGTGTATAGTATTCTATTGCGGTTTTAAATTCTTTATGGCGAAAAGCCACATCCCCTTTTTTCTTGGAGTTTAATGTGTCCTGCATCTGATTTGTCCACATATGGAATGAAAGCTGCAAACCATTAAAAAAATCAAGTTTCACGCTTGTTGACTTTGAAACGAAAAAGTCAAACCAAAACAAACCTCTGTTGCTGTTCCCTCATCATCTTTGTAGCCTAAACTTTCCAACATTTCATGTATGGCTGTAAAGTCCTTTCTTAAACACGCATCACCAAGTGGGGTCATCGACATAGCGGGCCCACCACCACCTTGCGGTATACTCATTAATACACGAGAAGGCACCTGTGAATCGATATTCACATTCTTAAAATCTTAACACAACAATAAACAAAAAAAAACATAAATTACAATCGTTAAATCATTACCTCGGTTTCCTTTTGAAGAGGAAGTAAAGCAGTAACCAATAAAGTTGGATTTGGGCGTTCACGTGGCTCGTATTCTAAGCATCTTGAAGCCAACCGAACCAGTTCGGTCCCGTCTTCATTAGAAAACTGTCCTTCTAAACAAGAATCCGTAAGCATTTGAAGGTTTCTGTCTCTTATTAAGTCAAGAGCCTGTTATATACACATAATATGATTATAATCATAAATTCATAATAACATTTTTTTTACAAAATAAGTATAAGCACAAAAACATATATAATGATACATACATGGCTAGGAGGAATATGTTTTCCACTTAAAAGGTCAAGCAAAAGTGCGCCAAAGCTATACATCACACTTTCTGGTGTTACTCTCCCTATAAGTTAATAAAAACAAGTGTCACAACTCAATAAAAATAAATAAATAAAGTGCACATTTATAGTTAAGAAAGTCTATACCGGTCCTTAGATACTCGGGAGGGGTGAACGCCAAATTTGTACTATAACTCTTTCCATCTCTACTGTTCTTCATCAATCCAAAGCACGAGAGTCTTGGATTAGCATCCTGCAACATATGCGATATTAACTATCAAGAATCAAATAATAGTACCATAATAAAGGTATTAACAAAAAGCGTAAAAATGTACATCATCGAAGAGTATTCTATAGGCGTGAAGATCATGGTAAAGAGCACGGCCTTGACTTGTACAATATTCTAGAGCCTCTGCAAGATGTAACGCCACCCGTAATCGCATTGCCCATTTCATAGGTTGTGTTTCCCCTAGATCAAGATAGATATATTATCATTCATAATATAGACCAACTTTACATGATAAAGATACCTATTTTTTTCTTTAAAATATTACTTACAATGAAACAAGTGCTTTGCAAGTGTTTCATGTGGCATAAACTCGGCAACTAGTAGTCTTTCATCACCTTCACAACAACATCCAATTAGATTAGCCAATCTTGGGTTCCTAAGCTGACCGACTGCTCTTGCTTCTTCCTGTGATAGCATGATAAAAATGTGATCTTTTTAACGTTGAGGTTTAGTGATTCACAATATTAAACTATAAAGATCACCGATGAGTATAAAGCAGTCGACTTTTTGTACAAACCATTTGACTGTTCAATGTAATGTTGTAAACAGACTATGTATCTTTCTTGTGAAAACACAAAATATATAAGAAAGAGTACTTGCCAAGAACTGTCCCGAATCGGGCCATGCGGATCTATCAAACCGTTTGATGGCAACCCGTTTTTGGTTCTGCAACTCACCTTTATAAACCACATTAGGGGCTTTATCCCCGTGTTCCGAGACAATATTTTCCACCGAAAAACTCGATGTAGCCGTCTTAAGTTGGTCAATGGAGAACACACGAAATGAAGGCAAATCGCTTCCGTCACCTGTCTCTTCTTTTTATGTAATAAATCATACTTTGGTTAAACAATCCGTCAACGGTGATATAAAGGGATATGCGATTTAATAATATTAACGTACCGACATTATGGGATTCGGCAATCACTCCATTTGTTTGTGTAACACAGCAACATGAGCAGAGTCTTGAAAACTCACACCCCATTGTTAAGTTGTCTTTAAGCTTCAAAATCAAAAGTTTAAATTACTTTTGAGATCAAGCTTTTACAAATAGTAAATCAAATCCAAATTTACTTTGAAAATATGCATATTTAGGACTTATTTTTAAACATGTAAATTATAAATTATAAAAAATAAAAAAATTTTAAAAGGGTCATCTACTCAAAACTTATCTTTTCTTGTCTTATATATTTGTTTACAAAAATGATGGTTTGTTTGCTAGAAAAAAGCCAACACCATGATCACAAAATGAAGTGATTGACTTTTTGAACAATTTTAAAACAATTAAAAACCATTTTCCAAAAAAAAAAAAGACTTTTAAGAACAAGAAAGTTAAGACAAAAATTGCAGGCAACATAAATTTGTATCTACATGATCACAACTGATATTATCCTATGTAATTCATTTCTTTGATTATAATTTTCAATATTCAAAACCAGTGTCTTTTTAATATTCTAACATCTACAGATTGCATTAATATTTAGTAATTAATCAAGAAACAGCAGCAGTTGTATGTACCTTATTAGGGCTTCAATAAAACCTCATCCTCCAATCAAACAAGCAAAAAGAAACTCCTTTTAGCTGAACCAAAAGCATAACACATAAGGGGTTATGATCAAGAACATCAAGAAAATGATAAAAACAATAAAAGTTTGAAACTTTTTGCTTCAAACACCTGCAACTGATGGACCCATTTGAGTAAACTTATAAAAAGATAAAAACTTGAAGTGGGACTTGAAATCTTGAATGAATAATATTATTAATAATATTAATAATAATAATTTTTTCTAGTTTGCACTTGATTACTGTCTTTGATTTTCCAAATTCCACCGACAACAATCTTGTTTTTAACTTTTTGCCTGCCTGTGATTGTCTTGTCTCATCATTACCCTCCAAAAAACACACACACCATCACTACACTAATTACACTAGTTGTTAAAAACTACTATTATTAACAGTTGTGTTATTGTTTATTACATATTATTATTATATGTTGTGTTGGAGAAAAATGATGGTTTGTGTTGTGTTATCCATGTCTATATTGCATGTAACCAGGAAGCTGAATACATGGGCACACACGTGGTCATAAGATATATGTTGTTGCTTGTAAATATATATTAACTTTTAACTATGATTCTATGAACTAAGTATACATACTTGATTGTCACAATCTCACAAGTTGTTAATGTGAGGGATGTGTTACACGGTTACACCCCGGCTAACGGTAAGGGAGTACGTGACGGATTGATAGTATTTCTTAAAACGATGGAAAAGTAATAGGTTTCGTTACGATAAGTTTAAAAGTACAACCATAAATAATGTAATAATAAGGTTTTTTAAGAAAGTTATACACCATGATTTAATGCCACTAAGTTAGGCCTTTAAAATATCCATCCATCCCTATCAAATCCCATATTTTAGTTCTTAACGCTTACTTGAGAGCATGCTTTATATACGTACTAGCTTTAGAGCACAAGTAATACACGAAAATATATAAATAGATTTAAGTAATAAATAGATAATGTATATGAAAAAAATGTATTATATACATATTTCTATTTATTCTATGTATACAAACAAAATTTGCATTTACAATTTACAAAAAATTCATCTTGTATATATTGTATTTATAGTTTTTCTATTTATATTAATACCTTAAGATACTGATTCCATAAAGCATTTTTAACAATACCTTCAGACATTATGCATTTTAGTTATCTAGGTTGACCCATTGACTAATTTTTTGTGACCCATAACCCAGTGACTAAGTTAAGGTGATCCAAATGAACATGTATGCATTTTAGTTATGCTCAAATTAACCCATTATTTGAACAATGTGTCAAGAATTGAGCGGCATAACAAAAAAAATAGTCCTACATCGGGCCCGCCCACTCTTATGTTTCAGTTTATACGGTCTTTATCATCATCATCATCATCATCGTACTCAGTATATCCCACCAATAGCAAAGCTATGGTAGGGTCTGAGGAGGGTAAGATGTAGACAGTCTTACCTCTACCCCATAAGGATAGAGAGGCTGCTTCCGGTGAGACCCCCGGCTCGATAGTAGTTTTGCATCAAGCCTTGGACATAAGGCACATAGCACTCAATCATCGGGACCGGCTGATCGGTGCATGTACCCTTGTCTTTCGGCTATCAACGCCACTACATGATGCCTGATTAACCGTCCGTCACTTTTAACGTTATTTTCACGATATTAGTAAAATAACGTCAAAATTAGTGCAATTTCACTTTTGCCCACCCGAGGGTTCACACATATATACATCATATGTGCACACCGCAAGCAGGGCTAATTATACGGTCTTTACTATAAGTTTAATCTACGCCCGTGTGTGACTTCAAAATAACTTTATTAAAAAGAATTGAAATATAAGGAGACCATAGATTTTTTTTTGAACAGCCAATTTATTAAATAACAAGGACTAGCAAGCAGCTAGCACTCAAAAAAGTGAACACAACCAAGATTACATCACCACAAAATTTAGTTCTCACCTATGTTGATTAGTATACCAATACATATAAAAAAGAACACGATGAAAATATATCAAAATGTTATAAATATATATATTATTATGGTTATCAATAACTAATATAGATTAGGTTTTTTCTCCAAGTTATCTTTTCCTATATATACATATCATTGTGTCTTATTGTAATACACACCTAATTAATGAAATCTCCATCTTCCTCCATACATCTCTCTTTCACATGTTTAGCTATTAGGCTTGTTTTACAACACGTTATCAGCACGAGTCTCTCGATTATTAATGTTAATCCTCCACTGCCGCTCTCAATATTCAAGACATCGTCATTGGCCCTTGTAGGTAATCATCGAATCAGGTTAGCAAATCTAATCTCTCTCATTACAAGCAAATCGGTTAAACTTTAATATAATGATTTGGGTTTAATGTTATTGATTTCTAAACAGAAAAACTAGATTCTTGATATTTTGATTATGCAGACTTCTTTTGTTTAGAAAACACCTTACTATGGGTACCTTCTAGTTAGCCCAACTTTTATCTAGTCTCATAATTCATAACGGATATAAACATAATTGACCATAATCTTTGTTTTATTGGTTTTCTTTTCTTTGAGATGTAATCAAACAAACAAAAAAAATTTATTGATTACTACTAATCCTTCATTATTATTCAACGGATATTGACTGACGGCTAGGGTTGAAAATTATTAAACTCTAAAAGAAAATAGAGTGTATTTACTTTTAATAGAAAGTGTTATTCTCATTGTAATATCTTGTTTATATTTCTACTAGAATAAATGAGTAGAATCGAGATAATAGCTTGTTTATATTTGGACAGCAATTGCATCTTTTTTATATGTTCTACTAAAATATTAGTAAATCAAAGTTGATCTATAACAAGACTTAATAATTCGTTTTCATGCCTATACGTGCATTTAATTCAAGGTCTTGTTAAAGTTAAATTATTGATTATTTGCTACAACATGATTTATTTGCTTATTTGATGATATCATGTATCTTTAATATGGGTAAAGTTAAAATACAAAGGACAACAAAAATGAGAAGGGTGAGAAGGAATCTTGTCCATTGATAAAGATTTGAATGGCTAAGATTAATTAAATAAATAAAAATTGATGGAAAGGACATGAAGGTAATAACCCACCTTTGTTGACTTTCTCTCTCCACATGCAAGGCACATGCTAATTCCCCCATCATTTTAAAATGTTCATAACTTTTTCACGACGTTATTTTAAAAAAAAAAATTCACCATAATAATAGGCGTTTTTTTAGCTTAAATATGAGTATCATATTGTTATATAAAAATAAAAATAAAATAATGGGTTTTTTAATTGTGTTTTTTTGTTGTTCATTGTGTTATTGTGTAATATGTTGTTTCCATTATGTTTTACGTTTCAAGTCATTATATTCACCATTGTGTCTTACGTTTTAGGCCATTGTGTTATATGTATTCACCAATGTGTCTTACGTTTTAGGTCATTGTGTTACACGTATTCATCATTGTTTTTTACGTTTTAGGTCGTTGTGTTATACGTATTCACCGTTGTGTTTTACGTTTCAAGTTAAAGACACAATGGTGTGCGAAAAGACACAATGACGAAAAAAGACATAATGATAAGAGAAAAGACACAATGGTGTGCGAAAAGACACAATGACGAAAAAAGACATAATGATAAGAGAAAAGACACAATGACAAAAAAAAGACACAATGGCGAAAAAAGACACAATGATAAGCTAACTGACACAATGACGAAAAAAACACAATGGCGAAAAAAGACACAATGATAAGCGAAAAGACACAATGACGAAAAAAGACACAATGATAAGCGAAAAGACACAATGGTGGAAAAAACACAATGACGAAAAAAGACACAATGATAAGCGAAAAGACACAATGGTGTGCGAAAAAACACAATGACGAAAAAAGACACAATGATAAACGAAAAGACACAATGGTGTGCAGAAAGACACAATGGTGTGCGAAAAGACACAATGATGAAAAAAGACACAATGATAAGCGAAAAGACACAATGGTGTGCGAAAAAACACAATGACGAAAAAAGACACAATGATAAGCGAAAAGACACAATGGTGTGCGAAAAGACACAATGACGAAAAAAGACACAATGACGTGATTTTTGTTTTAAATTTTATAAAACAAAATCATACTCGTATTAAAGATAAAAAAACGCTTGTTATTATGATGATTTTTTTTTTTTAAAAAAAATATCATACGAAAAAGTTATAAACGTTCTAAAATGAAAGGGGTATTAGCATGTGGAGAGAGAAAATGTGTACAATTACATTTATATCGTTTTTCCTTTGTTCCCTCACTTGACACATGTCAATTATTTATGGTTTATCACCCTTCTTATTTTTATTACCCTTTGCAGAATAACTTGACCCTTACTTGTATTAGGATTTATGATAATTTTTTATTGTCTTTTAAATATAAGATAATTAATATTGAAAAATATCATTTACGAGTTACGATGGAAATTAGAAGGAAACCAAATCCTCAATATTTTTTATTTTATTATTTAAAGATATTGATGATGGTTAAACAATTTTGTCTAAAAATAAATGGTACAGTTTTGAATGTTTATTGTTATTGGTATTGGAACTTGGATGAAGGTCATGTTTATTTATAGCTATTATCCATACTTGATCTAATCTTTATGACTATGATTAAAATTTTAAATATTATATAGTTTATAATCAAAACAGATTATATGGTCGAGATTAAAGTTGCCGCGTCCATTAGTTATCGTATTGTGAATTATTTTACTTATTATCATTCTTTCATTGAAAAAAAATCATAAAAGTATTTAAAAAAAAATCTCGATACTATATAGACATTTATCACATAAAAATTGAGTAATTTACAAGTAGGTTGCATGACAATATCGATGTTCGCAGTTTCTTTTTACTTGGTTGATTGTAGTATTTATGTCCTTTTTAATTTTAAATTTCTAAGCATTTTGTTTATCTAAAAATATAAATAAAATTGAAAGCTACTTTTACTTAAAGAAAAATCATAACTATATGTTATATATGGGATTTGACAGCATGATTTGTGTATGAATTCTATATGCATACATATATAAGTGTAATTTATTATTTTAGATATATGAATTCATAGTATCTTTATATATTAGTCTTATCCAATAATCTGAATAACAACTGTGATAGTATTCGTTATCTTTGATCACACTTTTAAATTATTTTCATGGATTTGAACTTGCGTATTTTAAAATTCATAAGCAAATAAATGTAAATAATATAAAAGATAACTTAAAGTCTATTATAAGTTGTTTTATAATGGCATGTGTACTATTTAGTATTGTGTGTTATCTATTAGATAGTATTGAATAGAACTACACCAAGTTATGGTTTATTATGATCAATCTCAAGAAAAAATAAAAATATGCTTAGATATGACATCTAAAATGTCATTCTCCCTATATCTCATTATTGAAAGTTATAAAATATTAGCATGATAAATCTTCTTACATGACTCATTCATGTAATTACTTTCTCAGTACTTGTTATATAAAGAGAATATTAATTATGAGGAAAGACATGGATTAACCATTTTTCATTTATCAAACCTCAAATATGCTCTTGAAATTGCATATCATTAAAAGGTATGAAACGTTTGAAGTGATTTAATATTCATGTTGGAGAAAATTATGAATAACCCATGGAAATGGTTTGGTTTGGTTTTATACCGTTCCATGAAGTGCATGTGACAATGTATTGATCAATGCAATGGTTGATATAATTAAGAAATTTGTAACAATGATTATATTAATAATGAGATCAACCATCAGAAGTGGCAAAGGGATTAATCATATATGAGAACAAAATCTGGAAATACAAAAGTGAAATCACATGATCGTTTGAAACAATAATACAATGTTCAATCATATTTACAATCTTGTACTAAAGAAGCATCATACATATACGTGATGTGCTGAACGGTCTATTAAAACCTAACCTAACTTAGACACTCTAGTTTTAAATTTATAAATCTAGACTCTCCTAATGCTAGACCACTAGACAGGTAAGTGTACCTATCGACTGTAGTAAAGCCTAACGAAGTCCGTATATCGAACTCACAGGACACTAGCGACACCTAAACTAGACTCTGACTAATAACTTAAATAAATAGATTTAATTGATTTTTTTGTCTTTTTTAATTATTAACTATAAATTAAATAATATTTAAACTAAAACTGACACGAAAACTAGACACAGACAAATCGGACTGGAACTCAAATATGGGGAACAACTACCTAGGCAAGGAATCCTACTAGTCAACTCGTAAACTCTCGGAATTGTATTAATGAATGGTACCGTATTCTAAAAATATGAAATTAAGGAATAACTAAAGTATGTTAGATCTCCTCCCGGTCTCCCCAACAATACCTAAGAACCTTAAATATCATGTAAGCTCAACGGTTTAATGGTTCGGATCACCTCCCGGTCTCACCTTACCTAACTATGCTAAGGTACCCAAAGATAAAATTACCTCTCGGTCTCTCTAATCACAAAACACCCTAAGGCGTAAATGAGTGTTTTTATTGAATTCGGTTATAACTTGGATCTGTAAGAATCTAAAGGAATCTAGGGTAACTCACTCCCGTGCAATCACTACCCAAAACCGCAAAAAACCAAAACAGACGACACTTAATTACCTCACGGTCTCTCAAGTGGCAGAATAAAAGGTATCTCTAAACTCTCAATTACCGTTCCTATGGAATACGTTAACTATAAACCATAAACTAGTTATAAACACACAATAAGTAACCTAATATGCATCCATACATGAAAGACATTCACAAAGACGCATATGGAGCAAAAATTGATAATAAATTAATACCAAATACGCATATGCATCACAACTAAATAATATAAAAACTTTACCAAAGCATGAACCAATCAATAAATAATCCAAAACCAAAAATAAAACGAGTTTAAAAAGTATTCATCCAAGCCCAGACTGCATAACAAGTTTAGCCAACCATAATAATAGATGAAACAAAGATAAAATAGATAATATGGTTCATCAAATAATAAAGTTAAATTGACCTGCTTCAATGATTTTTTTTCTTCGTCTTCGGACTGTAGCATCAAACAAAAAGAGGCGGGCCCCCTTGACTTTGTGACTCTCAGTTTGCGTAAGGTACCTCTTCGGTGGCTTTGTCTTGCAATATATATATATATATATATATATATATATATATATATATTATAGAGATGATCAAAAAAACCGGTTCCGAACCGGAACCGGTGGAACCGAACCGGACCCGAACCGGTTCCTAACCGTTTGATTCAACCCGATTTTTGTAGGAACCGGACCCTATCTGATTCAACCCGATGATCCGTGACCGGTTCTTGCATTTCTGAGTGGGGGCGGGTAGGAACCGGAACCGGTTCTGGAACCGGAACCGGTTCCTAACCGTTTTTTTTGGCCGTTTTTTGACCGTTGGGGTCAAAAATAGCCGTTTTTTGACCGGTTACGGTACAGGAACCGGTAAGAACCGGTTAGATAGGTTAGGGGTCCGAGGGTGGGAGAACCGGTTCGGTTCCCTAACCGGTTCGAGCCTGGAACCGGTTTAAAAGTGGGTTTTGAATATAGGAACCGGTTAGGAACCGGTTCCGGTTCCTAATCCTAAACCGTTTTGAACATCTCTATATATATATGAACCTTCCAACCTAAATCCCCTTCACCGACCTCACATAATCCATAACTTTTTCGGCCCTTTCGTTTACTTCCTTTTTGCTCCCTTATCAACATAACAAAACCCCACGTGCAACTCATCTATAAATATGTTATTTATTATATAAATGCACATAACCCATAATATCTTAACATGTATATCGTACATTTGAATTAAATCAGATTCTTATATTATATTATATATTTAACTTTGAAAGAGTAATCCAATAATTATATTCAGTTTATTTGTTAATTAGTTTATCCGTTTCAAGTTTAATTTGACTACACCATTTATGCTTGTTGTCTTGAAACCATTAAATATTTAAATATAAGCCAAAAAAAAATATATTTAATAAAAACATGGCTCAAAATACTTGAAAGTATAGGAAATATTTATATAATAAAATGTATATTTTAGACCACATCAATACGATCATAAACTTGAAGTTTATGGATCATGAGTATCTTATGGCGTGACCGGTTAGACCACACCGAGTCAATGATGTGAAATTTATTGAGGAACCAAAAGATTCTTCATTATACATGTAATATTACTCTCAAGGGAAATCATTTATTTACCAACTGAAGGAGGGTGTGAATCCCTCGATGTTATAGAATTGAGAAAAGGATACACATATCCTAACATTTAGTGTTTTGAAAATCGATGCATCGTCTAAATGGTTATCAAGATTGCAACTTCATGTTTGCATGATCTATGGCTTAGCTAATAAGTTAGCATGCATATTATTCCATATTGGTATATTATATTCGGTTTAATAATGAATTTGATTTCCAAGTTAATAATGATCATTGGAATAAGTGTTGAACTTCATAACAGAGTATGCTATTTCATAAATTGTTTTGTTAAAAACACTTACTCAGCGTCTATAATTAGTTGCAAAGGCACTTATCACAAGAACAAAGGTTCATGTTTGTATTTGAGTACATATGATTTTACATGTCTTTAAAACTAATTCGCATCAAGCCAAGAAGTTATGATACTTCCTCCCCGTTGTAATTGGTTTTGGTCAGTAACCAAGTATTTCTCATCTAATGTGTGTTATATATTGAAGTTAATTCACCACAAGACACAAATATGAGGCCACAAAGGAAGTTGGGAATTTTATGTCGATATCTAAGATTATATACTTGGAGACGTTAATGTAATTTTTGTTTATAGCTCTTTAGTTTTCACTTCAGTGAATCAGCATTCCCAACATTAGGGGGATAAATAAAGCAGTTGGAAAACGAATTTAGTTGAAATGAATTATCATTGATCCTCATACTAGATTATATGAACTAAAAGTTCAAAGGATAATTCATGTATAAAGATTAGCGAATCAATTACCGGACGATTCACTGACCAAAAGAGAGTGTCTAGCTAAGACACCTATACAAACTGCTAATGCTTCAATTAATAAATGTCCCAGAAGGACAAACGCATATTGATAATAAGTTTAATGCACGCGTATGGCATGGTAGACCGGTCGGTTCTAAAGGTAAAATTTCCTCGAAAATTGGAGCAAGTAATAAAGATGGTCAAGTCGAGGTGTAGTAAAGGTCTCTTGAAAGACATTAGACATGATGTTTAGTAAAGAACCTCAGGTACCTGAAAATAAAGATCTCTCAGTAAATTATATTTTATCATGTCTACAAGATATATTGAATCGAAATAAAGTCGACGTCTTTATAATTATAGCGCTTGAAAATGATGAGGATCAAGATTTAAGATCTGAATATGAAACATAATTGGCCAAAGTGGAAAGACGCAAACATGCATAGTTGAATTCTCTAAATAACGGAAAGTTTGTTGGACCAGCAGTCCGTACAACTAAAGTTGTAAAACGTATTAAATACAAACGGGTATTTTATATAAGTTATAAATATTCAATTAAGTGATATAAGACAAAACTGGTGGCACAGGGATTTTGCAAAGACCCATGATTGATTATAAGGAGACACATTCTCCAATGGTGGAATAATTGATTTTCCGATACATAAATAGTCTGGTAATATAAAGAGAGAATTTATATGCATTTAATATAATATTTTGATTCAGTTGATACTGAAAGTTTACAATAAAGTCTCTGAAGGATTTGAATTATCTAATCATGTAAAGTAAGTTCTTGAGAGCACAATGATTGTTGTGTATAGAGTCATATTTGAATACGTTACATAAATGGAACTCCTGAAGAGTTTCCTAAGGTAGTTGAATACTTGAAAGGTTAACTGATACATCTTTATGATGGAATTCTTGTGCATCAATAAGCATACACATAGAAGGGAATATACATGATGAGTACAATATCTTAATAAACAAAGAAATTATACAATATGGATTTTGATATGTGATACAAAATTATGTGTTAATGAGCAAGTTTACGCAACAAAGATCCTAGAAAAGTTAACGTGTATGCATAATTCGTCAAGTTGAAAGAGGCCCATGATGTATTAGTAAATTCATGGATTTATGCTTATTACGTATGGACTGAGTTATTTGGATTGAGCTTGACACAACTCAAGAGATATTTTGATAAAGAGGGAGATAAGTTGGGTATAATTAGCCATATTTTTATCAAAATTTCACTCTTAAAAGTTCATTACGATGATAGATCACAGAGAGAAACTTATGAGCTTTTAAAGAGAAAATTCTTTTTGAAAGACCTTGACAATGTGTGATTATTACTTGACTTATAGTTCGAGTATATGTGTAATTATATATTTATATGTTTATAAATCCATCAAAGGTCTATGAAATGTTGAGACATTTTACCATTGACAAATTTAATTATTTTAGCACGTTAAAGGATGTCACACAATGACTCTTTATCATTTCCTATATAAATATGAAATATTATTGGTTCGAAAATACTATAATTAAATGCATATATGCATTATGTTGTACTGTTAGCTATACATGATTATTATTTTATTTATTTATGTTTTGCTAGGAGACATCATAATGGGTTAAAACATGTATTTCGGGTATGAAAGCTATATGTTTATATTTTACTAACCCATCAAAATAAGTTTGGTTCGTCTTGTTGATGCAGAGAAACACAACATAATCATAGTATTTACCAGATAAAGCAATAGAAGTTTTCACGTGAAGATCATACAACATTATTCAACTTAAAGATTCAAATGTCAAGGGACGAAGACGCAAATGATTGACTAAAAAAGTTTTGGGTAACTTTCACAGAAGATCGATATTTATCATTTTAAATGATATATAAATCAGGGGGAGACAATACGCGCTGCAGTCTTTTTCCCTTAGCTATGGTTTTGTCCCACTGGGTTTTTCTATCAAGGTTTTTAATGAGGCAACATATCAAAGCGTATTGAGTTGATAACCAAGGAGGAATGTTATAAATATATATTATTATGGTTATCAATACCTAATATAGATTAGGCTTTTTCTCCAAGTTATCTTTTCCTATATATACATATCATTGTATCTTATTGTAATACACACCTAATTAATGAAATCTCCATCTTCCTCCATACATCTCTCTTTCACATGTTTAGCTATTAGGTTTGTTTTATAACACAAAATTTAATTTAAAAAGTATGACTCTATGAGTGTGATAACTGGTAAGTGTGTCCCTTAACAAAAGGGCCCATTTTTCAACATATAAACCATGAACAAATCCTCCTAGAGATCCAAGCAAAAAAAACTTTTGAAATTTTGAAGTCCCATAACACTTGTATAAGTAACACCACATCTTAAATATATATAAACGAAAACCTTCTATTTTCTCTCAGACCACTAGATTGTTTTATTTATAAATAGTGATTTGACCTGAATTCACGGGTATGGGTCTCACTAAACCCAGATAGCCATTAAACGGGTTATAACATCTTATTATATTAAAAATTAATCTCACCAAATATTTGATATGAAAATCCTATAAAATGGGGATATACTAAAAATTAGTATTCTATTTTTTTTAAAGATACTATTTATAATTATGAAACAATTTTATAGTAAAAAAAATAAGCGGATCACGGATCTCATCAAACTCAGATAGCTTTTAAACGGTTTATAACATCTCATTTATTTGTGAAACTCTTATTTGAGAATAAAATAATCTGTTTTTAAGCAAATTAGCAGTTGGTTATTCCATTTTATCATATAAAAAGCGGTAACAAGCATTTTTGCGTGATTTAAATGTTATGTTAAAATGAATTTCTTTTTGAATGCCCTTCTTTAAAAGACGTTTGAAACCATATGTTGTGACAAAGGTTATGTGCTATACTGGTTGGTTGCAGACTTATAAAGAGGATTCATGTGTGCTTTGAGAATGTAATGCCATCGAGGTGTAATGAAGAGTTGAATTAAAAAGAATGATCAACTAAAGACCGAGACTAAAGCTATATTAGGTTTCTCTTCGGCGTGGATGTTAAAGAGACTCGTGAAGGAGATACAATTGAAGTCGACTATTTATATTTATCCATTCTCCATCAATTTCATCTAAATAACGTTAATGGAAAAACTTATTAAAACATAACTACTGTTCTTCATGAAACCAAAGACTTTAAATCAATTACATGGGAGTGTTACAAATCATTAGTTAAAAACCACTTTTCATACTTTCATTCACCTTCATTTTGTGGGATTAATGTGTGATTTATTTCCCTTCAAAGCTCTCAAACACACACCACTATAATTCTACACAAATAGAGAAGTGAATTAAACACTTCTCTTGGATTTAAAGTTGTCCAAACATCGTTATAAACCTAGAACCAAAACTTATCTATGTAACTAAAGTCATAGAACCCTTAGTTAGAATCTTAATTTCTAATAACACTCCCAAATCGAAAACAAAAAATATGTTATTAAGTTGATACTAAAAACTAGCAATACACATGAAAAATTTTCATTGTTCCGACGCTAATTATTAAAAGACAAGCAGGAAAGTTTAAATCTTTTAACTTTGGCCACTAAAGTTTAATGGTCAAAGTTGAAAAGTTTTAAACTTCAACTTTGACCATCAAAGTTATTTCTCTTTCAAACATTAGCGACCTAAGTTTTGCACATTACACTTTTGACATAAATCTAACATTTCAACTTTTGTAGTATCGTAACAAACTGAATCGATACCAATTTAGTTACCTCTATGTGCTTGTCGTAACGCGCCCGTTTAAAGCTACTATAGAGATAAGAGATGATTTGGATCATTTCGGGTTTCTGCTGAGACAACTGCCATAGGCGTTACAAATTCTCTTTGGAAATCAAGTTTGAGCCGGTACAACACGTGGGGTTTTCAACTTGTTAAAATGTCATATTACAATGTATATATCATTTATTCTATTGGGCCAAGGGGCGGTCGGCTATTGACCACGTCAACGTTGTTTTTTTAGTTTTGGTATCGTAACAAACGTAATTAAAGTCGATCAAATTTGCATCAACTCACTGCCACAATGCCCGATATCAATAACGCTCGGGTTTCACCGAATCACCGTCACAACATCTAAGACCGAAAACGCTCGAGTTTTGCCAACAATTTTGTTTTAGTTCTGGTATCATCACGAACGTAACCGAGACTAACCGAATTCAAGTCGACAATGCTCATCGCCGCAACGTCTAGGACCAACAACGCTCGGGTATTACCGATTCATCACCGCCACGCCCAGGACCGACAACCCTCAAATTTACCAGCGTGCGGGTTCAACTGATCGAATAAACGTTATTTTAATATATTTTTTTGTATTATGTTCATTTGACGAACTTAATTTAGAACGCTTTTATTTTACCAACGTCGTTTATTCAATTATACTGTACATTAACGAACGAACCAGACACTTTTCAAATCTGCGTTGACTCACCGCCACAATGACTGGGATCTTCAAAACTCATTTTTTACCAACCGCCAAATTTTACCGATCGAATAAATGTTGATTTAAATACTTTATTTGTTTATATGTTAGGGTGTCGAATATATTTTTCAAGTTTTAACACTTGAGTTTTACCAACGTTCATTACGATATACACTCGGGTCCCAAACACCCCCTACGACGCATACCGTACTAACAAACCGCACCTAGGAAAACACAATACAAATGCACCCAATGGCAGTTTCGTAAATTATTTCAACTCCAAGCCTTAATCTCAAAACCGTCAGTTTACCGCAAACAAACCTACACCCAACCTGCAAACTGCCGATCCATCGATCAATAACCATAACCCATCACACATACACACACCCAACCATCATTATTCATCATCTGCAACACTCATTCTCAAGTCTTGAACAGAACCCACAAAGGTAAAGTCTTTATCTTCCAAAATAATCTTGAAATTTGACCCAATTCAATACCCATGTCAAGAACCCATTTTTATTCCGATTTCAATCATATAACTTGATTGTTACTCATAAAGTTAACTAATTTAAGCTTACCCAGTTGTTAATTTTGTGTTTAATTGCTTCAAGATTCATTAAATGGGTAAAACTAGACCTAGGGCTGCAGAAAAGAGGGTTTTAGGTCAAGGTTCTATTGTATTAACTTCAGATTCATTGTTATCAATCCCACCTGCACCTGTTTATTACCCTAGTGAAGACGAGTTTAACGACCCGTTAGCGTATATTTATAAGATCCGGCCCGAAGCCGAAAAATTCGGGATTTGTAAGATTATTCCGCCGAAAAACTGGAAGCCTCCGTTTGCGTTGGATTTGGATACGTTTACGTTTCCGACGAAGACGCAGGCGATACACCAGTTGCAGGCGCGCCCGCCCGCGTGTAACTCGAAGACGTTTGAGTTGGAGTATAAGAGGTTTTTGGAGGAGCATTTTGGGAAGAAGGTGGTGAAGAAGAAGGTGGTGTTTGAAGGGAAGGAGTTGGATTTGTGTAAGTTGTTTAATGGTGTGAAGCGGTTTGGCGGGTATGATAATGTTGTGAAGGAGAAGAAGTGGGGGGAGGTTTTTCGGTTTGTAAGGTCGGGTGGGAAGATTTCGGAGTGTTCGAAGTATGTGTTGTCGCAGTTGTATTATGATAGTTTGTATGAGTATGAAAGTTATTATAATAAGTTGGATCGGGTGAAAGAGAAGACTTGTAAGCGAGGGTTGTCGGATGAGAAAAAGGCGGTACAACAAAGTTGTAAACGGATTCGAGTTAACGAAGATGAGAAAGTTAATGTTAATGTTAATGTTAATCTGCGTAAAGTAGCTGATGAAGACTCGTACAATCAGATATGTGAACAGTGCAGAAGCGGGCTGCATGCGGAAGTAATGCTTTTATGTGACAGGTGTAATAAAGGGTGGCATATTTATTGTTTATCACCGCCGTTGAAACGGGTCCCACCTGGTAACTGGTATTGCTCCGAGTGCTTCAACTCTGAGAAAGAAAGCTTCGGTTTTGTTCCTGGGAAACAGCTGTCATTGGAAGCTTTTAGGCGTGTGGCTGATCATGCTAAGAAGAAATGGTTTGGTGCAACGTCTGCGTCAAGGGTAGAATTGGAAAAGAAGTTTTGGGAGATAGTGGAAGGATCTGTTGGTGAAGTTGATGTTATTTATGGTAGTGATTTGGATACGTCTGTTTGTGGAAGCGGTTTTCCTCGTGTGAATGATAAAAGACCGTCATCGATAGATGTTAATGAATGGGAAGAGTATTGTTCTAGCCCGTGGAATCTTAATAACTTGCCAAAGTTACAAGGGTCAATGCTTCGTGCTGTTCATCATAATATTGCTGGTGTTATGGTACCTTGGCTTTACATTGGGATGCTATTTTCGTCTTTTTGTTGGCACTTTGAAGACCACTGCTTCTATTCTATGAATTATCATCACTGGTAAATAAGTTGTTGGAATCTTAATATAGTTCCAAAGTGCATTTATGGCTTATACAAATAGTTCAATTATATATTATCTCGAATTGTGACGTTAATGTTTTTTTATATTATATACTTTTAGGGGAGAGCCCAAATGTTGGTACAGTGTTCCCGGTAGTGAAGCCAGTGCTTTTGAGAAGGTAGCTTGACTTGCAATTTATTCTTGACATTAAAGTTTTAACCAAGTCAAAGTGAAAGTTTGACCTTGAGGATTGATTTGATATGCAGGTTATGCGAAACAACCTTCCTGATTTGTTTGATGCACAACCCGACTTGCTTTTTCAGTTGGTAACCATGTTGAATCCATCCGTACTTCAAGAAAACAATGTTCCAGTATACAGCGTATTACAGGTTTGATATGCAAAATCAATAACCTAATGAATACCGATTCATTATTTTAATATTTTTTGGTAATTGTATATTAAAAACCTGTGTTGTATCTAACTTTCCTTTATTCTACGCCTTTTCCAGGAACCTGGGAATTTTGTCATTACTTTCCCTAGATCTTATCACGGAGGGTTCAACTTTGGTGAGCATAATACATACTCTTAAGTTTATTTATTAATAAATTTTATAACTCTTATTTGTTTTATAAATTATCTTGTGGTTGTGGCAGGTTTAAATTGTGCGGAAGCTGTGAATTTTGCACCGGCTGATTGGTTACCATACGGTGGTTTTGGAGCGGAGCTTTATCAGCATTATCGCAGACCTGCTGTTTTGTCTCATGAAGAGCTGCTTTGTGTGGTAGTCAAGGTCTACATTTTTGTATTTGCTTTATTTAGTGTTTTATACAAAACTATATATTTAGTGTTTTATTTTTAAAATTAAATATTACAAGTTATTTAAGAAAAATTAATTTCTGTGTTTATATAGATTTTGAAAAAAAGATAAGGAAATCATTTTTACTAATTTGAAAGTCGTACGCCCCTCAGCGACTTTAACCAAAGTCGTTTTCCACCCCTGCAAGGCTGCAACTTACCGAGCTTTACTATTATGTTCATCAATCACCTTACAAATTCATGTTTTTTTAAAACCATTTATAAATGTAAAAAAGTTTATCTTCAAGATCATGTGGCCATGTTCCAATGCTCATTATTATTATTAAATTTTGCCTACTATTTACAGAATGATTATGATAGCAATGCTGTACCTTACTTGAAAAATGAGTTGCTTCGCGTATACAATAAAGAAAAGAGTTGGAGAGAAAAGCTTTGGAAAAATGGCATTATTCGTTCTTCTCCTATGGCACCTCGAAAGCAGCCAAATTATGTTGGTGTTGAAGAGGTAATTTTCTTTTTTCCTTTATATATATATATATATATATATATATATATATATTTTAACATTCTCAAATTTTAATGAAAATTGGGGACAATGTTTTGCAGGATCCAACATGCATCATATGCCAGCAATTCTTGTATCTCTCAGCTGTTGGTTGCAGCTGCAGGCCTTCTGCTTTTGTCTGTCTGGAGGTAAAGTGATTAAAAGTATTCCAAATAAGATAATGTAGTTTATCATGTGTCCGTTAAATCTGTTTTCTTGTCTTAACTAATTAAATTATAAATGCAGCATTGGGAAAACCTATGTGAATGCAAGCCCCGCAAACGCCATTTTCTTTACCGTCACACGCTTGCAGAATTAAATAATATAATTGTTACGATGGAGACACAAGATTCTGAGGAAACGGTCCAAAAAAGAAACGCAAGAAAGCTGACTTGCACCAATGAGACGCCCTTATCAAAGAAGGTTTTCAAATCATGAAGATTATAACTCATATATAGTTTTCAAACTTCTTTTTATATTGCAATATTGATGAATCATTATTGAATAATGCTATTTTCTAATTTACTTACTTTAATATGATATATAGGTTAAAGGTGTAAATGTTACAATTACACAACTGGCTCAAGAATGGCTTCTGCGATCTTGTAAAACTCTGCAAATGCCATATTCAAATGACGCATATGTCCTTGCCTTGAAAGAAGCTGAACAGTTTCTTTGGGCTGGTTCTGAAATGGATTCAGTAAGATTAAAGTGTCTGATTAATTTCCCGTTTATTTATTTTTGTTAAAGAATATGCATATTTATAATTTTATATCACACTGTGAATGTTAATAGGTCAGAGAACTGGTAAAGAACTTGGTTGAAGCTCAAATTTGGGCAGAAGGTGTTAGAAACTGTCTTTCAAAAATCGAATTGTGGCCATCTCATCATAACTGTGAAATGGAGAGGGTAAAGATGGAAGATTTGACCACTTTGCTTAACGTCAGCCCGGTGCCATGTAATGAACCTGGACATCTAAAGTTAAAGGTGAATAATATTTAATATTTTATGTAATAAAATGTCTGTTTAGTATCTGATGCCTGAACATGTTTTTTTTTTCTTTTTTTTTCATAGGGTTATGAAGAAGAAGCAAAAGAGCTTATTCAAGAAATCTCTAAAGCTCTATCAACATCCTCCAATGTTTCTGTAAATCATCTTAAACAAATTAAATCCTAATTATTATTTTTAATTTTTTGTTTGTTACTTATCTTGGCCATGCTTTCAGGTTGTTGATTTGGAAACCTTGTACTCCAAAGCTTGTGATTCTGCTATATATGTAAACGAAAGCGAGGAGTTATTGACCAAATTGACAGATGTCAAGGTTAGTTTAGTCTTTTGACTTATATATTGCCAATCTTAGATGTTTTATTGTTTTCTGATATATAAATTTTTATTTATCAACTTAGCTCTGGTTACGCACTGTACGAAACTGCATTTCCGAGAAATCTCATGGTATTATCGAGATTAGCACCATCAATAACTTGAAGTCAAAGGTAGCTATGATGCTATAAAATAATGTTTTCCACCTGCATTTTTTTTCTATTTTTAAATTGGCATTTATCGGTTTATGCTATTTTACTTATCAGATTGTGGAACTAGAACTCCAAGTTCCTGAAGTCCCATTGTTTTTGGATTTTGCAAAGAAAGTTGAATTATGTCAAACTCGGTGTACTGAGATGCTAAGAGGTTCTATAACGTCAAAGGTTGGTAATTTAGCTAATTTATTATATAATTATTAACTTTCAGTGATATTTTATCTAATACAGAACATGACATATGATGTGCAGAACCTTGAAGTGCTCGTTCAAGAATACGATGGTTTTACTGTTAATGTTCCCGAGCTAAAACTTTTGAAGCAGTATCATAGTGATGCGTTTGACTGGATTTCAAAATTCAATAACCTTTTGAAGGACATTCATGAACGGGAGGATCAACAAAATGTTGTTAATGAGCTGATTCGCCTCGAGAAAGACGGATCACTGTTGAAAGTTCAAGGTTTGCATCATGCATAATACACATGCTTTATAGTTTATATAATACATATAGTTTTGTTAACATATCTGAAAATTTATGTGATGTAGTGGATGAGTTGCTTCTTGTTGATGTGGAGTTAAAGAAGGCTTATTGCAGGGTAGAAGCTTGGAAGGTATCAATTTTATTTCAATAATAATCTAGTGTTTTGGAGATATGATTTAAGACCTTTTATGCTTAAAATAATGCACTTTTGACTCAGTTGATGTATTTTAATTAGTAATTTTTTTACTTACACTTTTATAGGTGCTCGGTAGTAAATTGCCTTTGGAATCTATTCAACAAGTAATGACTGTAGCCACCGAGTAAGAATTCTTGGCATGATTCTTTGTAGAATATCTGCTTTAATTGTTAGTTTGTTACATTTATTATTATTATTATTATTATTATCTGTAGTAGTAGTAAATGATTTCTGATGTCATGTAGACTGCAAATCGAGAACGAGAAGGTGTTCAAGAAAATTTCTGATGTTATTGCACAAGCTGTGCGTTTGGAAGAAAAAGCAAAACATATTCTCAGTTATGAGGTTCAAATGTCTGACTTTGAAGACGTTGTAAGGTAAGCCGCACGCATTACACGTGCAGTGGCTCATCTGTAAATATTGGTGCATTTATTGCTTGAACTATAAAAGCTGCTAATCGGTTTAATTTCAGGATGTCAGAGGATATTTGTGCAATTTTTCCGTCTCTTGATGGTGTCAAGAAAGCTTTATCAATTGCGAAGTCGTGGTTAATGAAATCTAAACCTTACTTAGTTTCGGATCCCTCTGTGATGGCGGATACGAGTTCTTTGCTTAAAGTTGAAGACTTGAAGGTTTTAAGTTTTAACCATGACTGTTTACAAGGGTTATTTTAGGTATTTATACCGAACATTTTTTAAAACGCAATGCAATTTTGTAGGAGTTGGTTTCGGAATCAAAGTTACTGAAGATGTATTTGGAAGAGCGGGCTTTGCTTGAAGACGTTCTGAAGAAGTATTTGCAGTGGGAGCATAATGCGTTTTCTGCTCTAAACGATGCTGAGTCGCTTTTGAATATTCTTGATGCGGTTGATGAGATTCCGTCTGATATAATCTCGACAATTAAAGACCATATTGCCAAGATGGAATCCATAATGAAAAACGAGTTATCACTTCGTTTTGACTCCATTGTATTTTCAAAACTACAAGAAACCAGTGCGTTTCTTGGTTGGTGTTCTAAAGCCCTTCTTTTTCGTGCTGGTGTTCCCACGCTCAAGGTGACGCTTTGTACACGTGAGGTGATTTTTTTATATTTAATAATATTATTTATAATAATATTTAATATTCTTTTTTAGGAAGTTGAATTGTTGTTGGAGGATGCCAGGTGTCACCGTGTTACATATGCAGAACGTTCTTTTTCGAGATCATTGGTTGATGCGGTTAATTGGCTTAAGCAAGCTGTTGAAATTCTTGGTTCGAGTAACGTTAAAAGATTTAATCTGAGTGATGTTGAAGAAGCTTTGAGGCAATCTAAGGTAATATTTTTTTTTATTGTTTTATACTTTTATTATTTCTATTTCTTTTTCGTGTATTTACTAACGACATTTAATAATGGCAGATGATTAAAATATCTTTTCCATCGATTGTTGGCCGACTACATGATGCTATTAAGAGACACAAGTGAGAGTTTCATTAGTTATCATATATTGTTCTCTATATGTGTACTAAATTTCAGTGGTAATCATCTTAATAATAATTTAATAACCGACGCTTTTCAGTTTATGGATGGATGAAGTGAAAGCATTTTTCAACTGCAGCACTGGAGACCGATCATGGTCCTTGTTACTGAAACTCGAGGTCGTATAATATTTCTCAAATCGTGTTCATCATAACTTTCAAATTGTTAATAATAATATTACTTGATCCATGCAGGGTTCTGGCAACACTAATGCTTTCAATTGCATGGAAATTAACACGGTTTTATCTGAAGTGCAACGGGTCAAAGAGTGGAAACAACGAGCTGCGAATATTGTTGGAGTTAAAGCCGGTGATGATAATCTGCTACTTGATGGTCTATCTCAGGTACAGCTTACCACATCAACCATCATAAAGTTATCGTTGCTTAATATTCAAGATAACTTTTTTTTTTATGCAGATATTAAATTCTTTAGACAGATCTTTATGTGCGTACGACAAGCGTGTTGACCACAGTCAAACTTGTTTGTGTATGTTCTGCTTAAATGACTCTCAAACTCAAGAAATATTAACTTGTTCCGTGTGCATGGATTGGTAAGTTGTCGTGTTTAATATTAATTAATAATAAAGCTTAATATAATGTTGAATCGTTCTTCTTGGTTATTTTGCTTGCAGCTACCATATGCATTGTGTAAAACCAACTGGAGGCGGTACAAGTCATTCAGCATCTCACACATGTCCTTATTGCCACGTCATCGAGTCTGGCAAAACCTCTCGGCTGGTATAATTTAGTTACTTCTTTGAGATTCAAAATTTTTTATTTTTTACTTGACTTCAGTTTTCGTCTTCTTTTTCAGAAAATTGATGCAAAACGTCCCGAATTGGATATGTTTTTGGAGCTTTTGTCTAACGCCGATAACCTATGTGTGGAGTAAGTGCTTAATGATGCAGTTTGGTTAAGTAAAATACATTAAATTGTTACTGATAATTTGCTTCGTACAGGATCGAGGAAAAGACGATAATACATCAAATCATTGAGAAATCTCAAGCACACAAAGCTTGCTTAACTAAAATTGTGGAATTTTCATTGGCTTCTATTGGCGAAGACTTGAGTGCGGTTGTTAGGAAACTGTCAACCGCTTTAAAGGTGACTAATTTTTTATTTTTTATTTTATTTTAGCTCGTCTTGTGTAACAAGAGTCTATGATTTTATTATTCACAGGCAGTAGAAATTGCTGGAGTGTACGATTGTGAAAGTAACTGCAAATTTGAGCTTGCCTTAGCAACAAATTCATGGAGAGTTCGAGCATATAAGCTATTAAACGGTTCACAAAGACCTTCAATCTACCAGGTCCAACGGATACTGAAAGAGGTAATCGCAAAATAGTGATAATATTTTTCATACTTTGCCTTATTATTTAATAAAATTTATTATATTTGCAGGGTCACGCTATAAATATTGTTTCGGAAGATTATTTTTATCATAAATTTGAGACAATGAAGCAAGTTGGCTTGCAATGGGCAGCGAAAGCCAGAAAGGTCTTTGTTTTTTTTATTTATTTATTATATTTGTTAACAAAACGTATGTTGACCAAGTCAACTAATATCTTTTTATACTACTTACTATCACAGGTTTCAGCAGATTCTGGTGCACTTGAATTGCATAAAGTTTTTGAACTTATAGGTGAAGGTGAAACTATTTCGGTGCACTTTGATAAGGAACTTAAGGTAACAAAAACATAATATACAAACACCATTTCTTGGCTTTGTTATTTTTGTTTTTTATTATTATTTTAACTTATTATGGTGCTGGTTACTTGCAGTTATTGAGAGAACGCAGTATGCTTTATTGCATATGTAGAAAACCGTATGATCAAAGGCCAATGATTGCTTGTGATAAATGCGATGAATGGTATCATTTTGATTGTATTCGATTATCATGGGCACCAAAAGATTATCTTTGTCCTGCATGTAAGGTCGATACATTAGAGGACATTAAATGCACTTCGTCGTCAATCGTACAAGAAAGGCAAGCACACCCTTTTAAATTTAAGTTTTAAACCCGTATATTGACTTTGACCGGTACGTATCTAACAAAGTCATATGTTTGACTTTGACCAGGTCAAATGGCGAATGTGAAGAGCCTCAGACACCGTCTCCGAGACCAATGGAGTTGAGAAGGGAAGCGGAAAGCAATGATAATGTTAGTAGCAAGAAACGAAGTGGGATTGAGCGTCTTTTGTGGAGAAACCGGAAGCCGTTCAGAAGAGCAGCTAAAAAACGAGTAGAGCTTGATGTTTTTTCTCCGTTTTTTCATGTACATGATCAATTAAGTTTGTAATGTTGGGTTAAATGGAAATTTGATCATTTAATTCATTTGATTAATTCTAGGTTTTACATCTTGATGTGGCTTTTTTGGTGAATACTTATTTCTAGGCTTTAAGTGACTGAACTAATTTTTTAAATCTCAAAAGTCTTATGTTACTTTTTTGTAATGCTTTTTTAACATTGTTATTTAACCTAGAAGTGTAATGAACCAATTGCTTTCTGCCTGAGTTGCATTCTATATATATAGTATTTTGGTAAATATGGATTGTAAAACATAATAAAAGATAACTAGCTATTATATATAAGACGCCTATGCAGCTAAAAAATAAAATAGCCGGAACAATAGTTGTAATGTTGGAGATGAAAAACAATATGTTTCTATAGATGGCTTCGAGAAGCAATTTTCCAGTGATCAGGACAAGAGTAATTGGTTTCGAGAAAGGAAATATGATTTGAGGCAACACGCTAAAGCGCAAGCCCGAGAGTAATTGTTAAATATCATCTTGTTCGTTTATGAATCCGTAAAGGTACCTTTGTAGAAAAGTTGAGTGAGGAGATCATTAAAGTTGTAGCATCTTCGGGGTTTGTGGTGTTTAAGAGGGAAATACATAATTAAGTTAAGATTAGAGGCAAATGGAGTTAATTTGCATAATTAACTCAAACTCGTCTAGCCTAAGTTGTTGATTCGGGTGAATTAAGAATTCCGGGTTGGCAAAGGGCCAGAACCACACATAACTCGTATTCGAAAGAAGCGTGTATTAGAATATTTAACATGGAAATGAAAGTAACTTTCTATTTTTTAATAAAACTCAAGATTTAATAAGCACGCATACTTGAATGATGATCTTAACAAAAATCCAACGGATCATAATATCTGAAACTAAGGTTTTTAAACCACAAACTAAGTTTAATGTTCTCAAAACAAAATAGTCATACATTATATAATGAAGACAGCATCAACTCCATCCAGTAAAGTAATCTTGGAATCCGTAACCGCAAACTCCCACAAAAGCTGGCTGCATAATTTAAAACCAAAACAGATTCAGTAACACCACTGCACACAAAACAGATAGATGCTTAAAAGAATAATGTTACATAACATATTACTTACAACTCATTCTACTCTTCCATGGCGTCACCGGGTTTAGCATCGCCGGGTTTAACATCAACAGTGAAGCTGTACTCCTGGTCACACCCCATGTAAGAATCACACATGAAATACAAAGTCAAATTTTTCTTCCCGGGCTCACTCGGAGCAGTGATATTATCAAGCTTAACCTTTGCCTTCCTCTGCAACGAAACCCTCTTAATCGCAAGCAACTGGTTACTTTTAGTATCACCAACAACCAGCCACCATCCTTCTTCTTTACTTTTCGGGTACCTCGGTGCATCCACTGGCCCCACCTCGGTCCTACCCTCCAAATCCCGTTCGAGTGTAACCACCACAGTCATATCTTCCCCAGCTATAATATTCTCACTGTCCAAAACATCGTATGACAAATCAATGTTCGGGAAACGGTTACAAAACTTTGCAATATCCATCAACTGAGAATCTGACATCTGTAACAACTCCCGTCTTTCATCATCTTCCATTTCAACCAAATCAAACACGGTTTCGATGCTCCTTCCCGGGTTTTCTTGGCACCGCTTGGCTAACTCTTTAGTGAAATGAGGAAGCTGCAAAAGAACCGAATCCCGTTCCCACATTCCTTGTGTCAACATCTGGCTAACTTCCATTGCAAGTAAAGCCAAACTTAACCATCCATTGCTTGAAATAACATCCACCAACGCTTGGAGCAACCGACCAGCAGATAAAAGCACCTCATTCTGATCAGACCCGAGATTCCCGCCAACCAATTGTCTTGAAAAGTGAGCTTGTAGCAGCACGTTAGCCTTCACATGTGGGTCCTCGTATCTCGGGTTTTCAAACGAAAACCGTTGATGATTAATCAGCTTTCGGATCAAATCCTCCTCGCCGGGTCGAACCGGAAGCAACTCGTACTCAGAAGCTGAAGATAAAATCTCCAAAAGACCCTTCAATCTTGTCTTACTGGTTATAGAGGAGCTAAACCGTTCGATCGTCGTGTAACTGATGTAATAATATGCAGCAATCATACCCAGATTGAGAGGAGAAAGGTCATAATCGTCCACGATTTCAATACATTTACTTGATTCCAAATCATTCAACGTGTTCTCCACAAGTTCAGATAAATGGTCAGATAAATGCCTTTGACTTACACCTTGCAGATTGTAGTAATTAGGGTTTTGAGTCAACCTTCGGTAGATAAACGCCCATGTCAGATAATCAATACATTCTTGTTTGTTTGTAATCACTCCAGCCACCAACTCAGCATTCAAATTATCATGTAGATGATGATGAAAATGGCTCTCAACCGGAATCGCTTCTTGTAAAAACTTTATATAATAATCCTTACGTGGAGCATGGCAAAAGATGACACATTTCCCCGTGTTATCAACAAGCGGTCGGCTCGCGTGGCCCATCATTTGAAGAAGATCTGTTACCGGATAATCAGTGTGAGCGTTTTCCCGCCCGTCATAATATTGTGTTCCCATAACCACCACCAAATGTGCACGGAGAGAAACCCCCCAACACATAGTCCCACTGATTACACACACTTGAATACAACCGGTTTCAAACAGTGTCTTGACAATATCTTGGTCAGTTGTGGTCAAACCCTCATGTAGATATCCCACCCCATATTTTAGTGTTTCCTTCAACATGGGTTCTCGGATCCGATCAATAAACGGGCCCAGCTCGGCTTGAGATTGAAGTAAGAACAAAGGTGTGTCTCGATTCTCAGCACCCGGGTATTTACTCTCCGCGATCGAGTATGTCATGAGATCGACAGCTGTCAGACGGGTGTGTTTTCTGGTAGGAACAAACACAATGGCTGGTTTTTTATTCTTGGCATGCTTCACAATAGCAGTGTAAGTCGGTTTGCTCATTGCTTGCATTCGAGCCTCAAAATTAGCTATATCAATGCCGTTCACAATAAGCTCGAGAGGAACGGGCCGAACGGTTGGGGGGAAATTGAAAAGCCCTATTGATGTGGCACCGATCCATTCACCCAAGTCTTTAGCATTTGCAAGTGAAGAAGATAACGCCACTATTCGAATCTTCTGACAATGATTTGCAATGTACCTCATCCTGGACACTATAGCCTCCAAAACCGGACCATTTTGCCCTCCAATCAAATGCAACTCATCAACAATAAAAAGACTGACTTGTTGAACATGTTTTCGTTGTTTCCAACGACGTGATAACGCATCCCACTTATCAGGAGTGCTGATTATCACCTGTCCTTTTTCAAGTAACTTCAAATCAGTTGCGGTTTCCCCGGTCAACTCACAAACCCTCAACCCAAGCCCCTCTCCAAATTTCTTTTTCCATTCATTATATCTTTCTTTAGCAAGTGCTTCAACAGGAGCAATATAAACAGCCCGCATAACATTATCCGGCCCTTGCTGGTGATTTCTTAAAACTGCAAACTCTGCACATATCGTTTTCCCGCTACCTGTCGGTGCAGCCACTAACACGTTGTCATCAGTGGTATACAGCACAGTAAAAACTTGAGTTTGAATGGGATTAAAGTGTTTGAAATCTTGATAAAGGGCTTCATATAACGGGTTTCTCAAAGCAGTAACAGGAAGTGGCTGCAAATCTAGCAATTCGGTTGGTGGTGGGTACTTTTCGGGTAAGATTAAGAGGCGAAATGAAACAGGTAAAACAGATATCGAACCGAGCCATCTGTCTGAGATAACCTTAATAAAATACTGAGGTGGTAACGGTTCATGTATCGGGACGGTGAAACTCAGAGTGTGATCATCGTCAATATACTGTTTTTTCAGCAAGAAATACTCGTTATGAAGTATGGATTCCCCATCATTATCTTCTACAATCACCCAAAACGGTTCAACATAACCATGAATCTTGTCTTCCCATTGAAAGTCTGGAGTGATAGTTAGTTCAACCCTTAATATGGTCCTGGTGATTGGTTGAATATGTGCAGCTAGGTTAAGTTTTGGGAACTGATGAATGCATTTGTGAAGAGTTCTGCCCAACTTTGGGGCGCGAATGAGCTCTCCTAGCTCCTGTGATGACAAATCATAATACCTTTCCCATGCTAAATCTTTTTTCTCCAGTTTCATTAATATGTCATTTTTAATCCCGTGAAATTGGCGTAGAGGAGTTTGTACACTCCAGATCCTCTTATTTACCATCTTGCATAAGTTTAAAGCTTTCTCAGCTAACTGAGCCCACCCTCTTTTCAGCACAATCTCAAAAAGAGCACGCATTAAACGCCCTGCGCTCTGCAAACCAGAAAAAACAAAATTCAATAACTAAAAGTATATAATCTGTCAAAATAAGAAGGCTTTTTTGGCATAATATTCCAATGTACTTTCAGTTTGTCTAGTTTTAATCACCGTACTTCTTTAAACAGTTGGTTCATTAGAAGATTACATCAAGTCTACATTGAAGCAGACATACAAAAAAGATTTTAAGGAAAAAAAAGCCACATTTTAACAGCTAGACTGTATAAAGAAGTACAGATAACATTGGTATTTTATGCAGAGAAAATAGAAGGCACAAATGGGAAGTATTATAGAACATAAATGTATAAAACCAACCTGAGTTATGAAGACCATGTCAGAAGTCAATGAAAGACCTTCAAGCTTTAGTTGAGAAATATATGCTTGGAGTAGAACATTTATCTTTGCACTTGGCTCTTCTAAATTTTCCTTAATTGGAATAGGAACACGGTCCAACAGCTTTACAAGTTCCATTTTTTCATCTTGTCTTACTGTCACGTATTTAAACTCCTCACTGAGTGAAAACACTCTGCAAAGCTCAATATCACTCATAGTGGGCTTCAAATGCTCAATATATGTAGCAATGGTTCCATGAGTAATGTAATAGTAACTTGCAATTCGACCCAAATCCGACACCTGAAAATACCCACTTTTTCTATCATACTTTACCAAGCCGCTCTTGTCAAGTATTGTGGCAGCAGTATGGACCTGCAAGAAACAGTAACTAACATTAGTCAAAATTATATTTGCTAACCTTTTACCAAACCACTATATTAAATCTAAAGTAAAAATAGTTGTAGAAAGCACTTAATTTGTGGCACTTCATGATCAAGGCACTAAAGACGCAATCTTTTTTAAAATGGTGAAATTGATTTTGATTGAAGATTCTCAAAAATTAAAAACCCAAAGACAATTTTGGGTTTTTTTCCATTTTTGTGATGAAATCAAATTAGTGACTAGAAAAAAAAAATAATAAAAAAATACAGAAGTTGAAAACTCACCAGATCAGCTCTCCTACTCTCAAGTAGCGGGTCTCTCTTCAAAGCATCAGAAGACAAACCATAAAGTTCAGGATTCCTCACCATACGAATGTATAAGTAAGTGTAACTAAGCCAATTGAGAGCTTCCTTGGCGTTTTGAACCGTTCCAAGAACGATTTCAGCATTCAATTGATCAGCCAATTTAGACACAAATTGACTTTCAATTGGGAGCTGCTGATTCATCAGTGAAAGATAATATTGCAGCTCACTATGTCCAGTTATAATGATTCCTTCACCATAAGTATCAAACTGGGGCCTACCAGCACGACCCAACATCTGCATAACATCCAAAGGACTAAGCTCAGTCCACGCACCTTTTTCAGGATTATAAATTTGGGTTCCTTTAATTATCACAGTGTGAGCTGGTAAGTTCACACCCCATGCCAGAGTGGCAGTTGAAACCAATACTTGAATGTGTCCAGCAGAAAATAAATCCTCAACAATTGTACGATCAGCCCTAGCCATGCCAGCATTATGAATTGCCAAACCGTAAGGCAAAAGATCTTTAAGATCATTGCTTTTCACCAGCTCTCTATGCACCTGAAGAATTTCACGACTTGCGCTGTCTTCTTTTAAAAAGATCCCTAACGTGTCATTAGCAAGAGCAGTCTCTCTAATTGCACGAGCAGTTTTTGTTGTTTCTTTCCTTGAATGCACAAATATAAGCACCTGATGCTTTCCCGCCGAAGCGAGTACCTTCTCGTAACAAATATCATTCATCAACTGGAATCTCTGCAATGGCTTCTTTACTGTGATTCCAATATACTGTTGAGCAAGCGGGCAAGGTCTGTAACTATTGTCAAAATAAAATAGACCTTTCTTTAAATCAACTCGCAAAAATAGTGCCACGTCATCATAGTTTGGAAGTGTGGCAGATAACCCAACTAGCCGAATATGTTCTTTTGTTGTTTCGATTTGTCTAACAGTCCTTGCGACAAGACTTTCAAGAACAGGTCCTCGGTTATCATGCAAGAGATGAATTTCATCGATAATTAGAAGCTTCACGAGCTGGGTATAGGTACGGTCTCCTGATTTTCTGGTTATGATATCCCATTTCTCTGGAGTGGTGACAATAATTTGTGTTTCTTCAATCTGTTGACGAGTCAAAGACTGGTCTCCACTCAGCTCCATTACATTGACACCATAGTGCTTCAAACGATTAGACAAATTCCCTACCACTTCAGCCACCAAAGCTTTCATTGGTGCCACATAGACTATCTTGTAATCACTGTGGTTAAATGAACCATCTTCATTCATATGCAAACCAATCTGTTGAAGAATGGTGAGCATGGCAACATTGGTTTTCCCAGCTCCGGTGGGAGCACACAGTAATATATTGTCTGCTTTGAACAAAGCAGTCTCATAAACTCGACTTTGAACCCTATTTAATTGAGTCATTTCCGCAAAAGCCGGTTGGGCCCAACTTGGCATGTCTGAAATCTTTACAAATGTTTCACCATCAGCAAGAGGTTTGGGCTTCAATGCAGGCACATGAACTTCTTCATATCCTTTACTGTGGTTCCTATAAGAACCTAAAGGAAGCTCACACTTCTTGTTTGCCATCAAAAGACCACCTTTCTGAAATGAAATGTCCTCAAGATCAAGCAACTGTCTTTGACCGTTTAACCAACCGTTTTCAGCATCACGATCAACAGTTTCTCTTTGACCACGATCAAATCCACCGTCACTTTCATCTTTCAAGCCACTTCCATCCTTTAACCGCCTTGCTTCTTCTCTTATACTTTTCTCCAAGTTCTTTTGTCTCTCTTTTGCAGTTGCCCGTGTGGCATGCAATTGTTCCAGTATAGCAGCCAAATCAGGCCCCAGCTCCATCATTTTTTCTTCAATTTGCTTCCTCTGTTCTTGGTCTTCAGCTCTTGCTAAACGGGTACACCACACAATCTTCAAACGGTTCCTTAAGAGAAGCTTTATAAGTTTGAATTTTTCAAACTCCAAAAGCACCAGTAGCTTAGTTTCAACTTCACGGTCATCACCTTCTTCAAGAATCTGTAGTACTTCTTCAGCAAGCTTCTGGCTCTGTTGTGGATCAATCTGCTGTCCATAAGCTTGAGAGATATTCCTTTGAAGCCAATAAGCATCAATGTCTTGCACGTTAAGTGGCTTACCGTCATTAGCTTCTTGTGAATCTTCATCATCCATACCACCACCCATTTGCATAGCATTACTCCCACCTCTGTCTAAAACATCATCTTCTTCCTCCGCATAATCTTGTACAATATCAAGATCACTCTCTTCATCATCTTCCTCATTCTCTTCAAACTCAACAGCCACACCAACATCATCATCAAGAGCATCTTCACCATTTGCAGCATTAAACCCAGCCCCATCACCACTTGCATCCTGAAAATCTGTTATAAGCCTCCCAATAGAAACCAACTGATCAAACACCTGGTTCGGTATAGGGTTCAACAGCTTCTCAATATCCTTCTTTTTGTCAGGATTCTTTAACGTACCATTCTTAAGCACAGCCAAAATCTCATCCGCAGCACCACTAACAATATTCAAAGGCTGACCACCCAACTGCTGCTGAATCACACTAAGCATAGCCTCATACGCAGCTCGAGTTTCTTTCGTTTTGGGCTGGTAAACCCCTTCTTCTGTTGATGTAAGAACACTCTCTTCTTGAAGACGCCTTCTTTTACTCTGTCGGTTATTTGCAGCTTCAGAAGGAAGCGACGGGTCACGTTCCTTCTTCTTCTTAGATTTGTTAATTTTCTCATCCAACTCCGCCGGTCTTCCTCTAGAAGCACGATCACCAAAATTTTTAGGGTCAATCTTCCCAAACAAAGATTCCGGCTCCCCAGTCGGCTCATGTGTATCTCGTGTCCGAGAATCCGTCGTTAGCACGAGACTAGAGTTAGCTCTGTACTCATACTGTTTAAATCGGGCATGTGCCTCAGCACCACCGCCCAAATTCGCCATCTCAACCAACCGCCGTCAGATTCAGTATAAACCCTGCAATCACCAAAATCAATCCAATCAAAAACAACAACAATAACAAACCTACACACCAAAAATCAATCAAAATATTTATTAACTACTACAAGATATCAAAACCTGGTTCAATAAACCCTAATAATCACCAAAACCAATCCAATCAATAACAATAACAAACCTACACTCCAGATATCAATCAAAAAACTGGTTCAATAAACCCTAACAATCAACAAAATCAATCCAATCAATAAAAATAACACTAACAACAGAACCTAAAGACAAAATATCAATCAAAGCATGCATTACTCACTACGAGATAAACGAATAAGTACTCCATTTCAATAAACCCTAACACTCACCAAAATCAATCCAATCAATAACAATAACAATAACACTAACAACAGAACCTACACACCAAATATCAGTCAAAACATGTATTAACCACTACGAGAATAGCATAACCTGGTTCAATAAACCATAACAATCAATAACAACAGAACCTACACTAAAAACATCAATCAAAACACGTATTCATTACCACGAGACAAACGAGCACGTACTCTGGTTCAATAAACCCTAGAAATCAACACGCGTATGTAGAAATAAGGTCTCTGTTCCATTAAACCTGGAATTACGATGGTGAATAAGAGCTAGGGTTTTAAGTCTAAATCTAATTGAACTGAAACACATAATAATAATGAGTATATATAAGTAACGATAAACACATAACACGTACCGTATTTGGATATCAAATCGTTGAACGGCGATAATATTATTATGATTATGAGAGTGAAAGAGATGAAGAAGATGTATAAATAAATATGAAGCAGATGTGTGGCGAGGCGGTTATTAGTGCGATTTAGTAGTCACCGACTAGGTTTTCAAGATATTATTAATACGGGTCGCGTTTGACCCGATTTTATGACCCACCCGTTTAACATGTAATATATCTGACCTGGATTTGGATAACTGCGGGTCGGGTAAACTAGTCGATTCGAGTTGAGCCAGAGTGTGCTCGAGCTCGAACTTAATCGAGCTTTATCGAGCTCGGCTCGTTTAAAGCTCGAGTCTGGCTCCTTTAGTTTTTTTTTATTTTATATTTTACAAATTTTGATATATAAAAGACAAAAAAATATACCTTTTAACATACATCTCATATAAAATTTATAAACTAGAGAATTTCCAACTTTATATGTTTTATTTTAGTTATTCTTTTATAAGGTTTTAGGTATCGAATGACATAATATATGTATAATTTTTATTTATTTATTTCTCGGTTTGTTATTATTATATATAGATATCAAAATTTAGGGTTTAATCTAAACGAGCCAACGAGTCGAGCTAAGACCGAGCCACGAGCCGAGCTGACCCTGGCTCAAGCTCGGCTCGTTTAGAAATCTAGTCGAGCTCATATAGAAACGAGCTTTTTTGAGCTGGACTATTTTTGAGCGAGCTTCAACGAGTGGAAGTCGCGGGCTTTTTGAACAACCCTAGTTGAAACGAGTTTTATTACTCGAGCTCTACGTCAGGTATGTGTCTGTAAAACTGATTAACATCCTTTTGCTTGTTAGTTATTAAAGACATCGTTGTTACGGGACAATATATGAAAACGTAAACGCTTGTCAAAACAAAAATGAAAAAGAAAATATATAATCAAAGTAAAAAGTCATTACACGGTGTTTTTCAAGTAATGGGATTTGAAATACTTGTGGCTCAGGCAAACACCGCAACACCACCATAGCATCACCGCCTAATTATAAGTTGTCTCGTGTTATTAATTTGAAAGTTTTGAGTAAGTTGTCATGCATGAGGTTTAATAAGCTCTTGAATGAACTTGAGACTATTCACCATATAGAATTTCTTAGCTTTTATAAGTGTTTAGTTTGAGTTTGAACAAAAAATAAATGAGGTTATTGTAACATACCGAATTTGACAAGATACTAAACATGGTTATTTTTTATTTGAAGTTAACAAGGAACTAGTATAAATGTAAGGATTTAAGTGTTGAATGTCAATTTTGAGGTGATAACCATAACAAAACGATATATTAGGGACCGGCGTTGTTAAGACATGTATCGTTTATCTTTTCATTGTAAGGTTCATGAGAAATCACCATCCATAAACGAAAAGAAAACAATGTGAGTGTTTTATTAACTTAAAAACTTGTGTTATATTGGTTTTATATATGTTTTTGATGATAAAATACGAGGATTATTGTTATCTGGTTGATTAAAGACTTGAGTGGCTAATGGAATTATAACTTATAAAACTCCATAGAAGGTGATGAACATGTTTTGAGTAAATTTGTGGGTTTACGGTACAGTATATATATTTAATGGGTGAACTTATGACTTATGAGTATAATTGAGTTAAATACGTCTCAGTTGATAAATAATAATTATGGAATATAGCTGCCGATGCATTTCTTGGTCAAGACTTATTTATATGTGTCATTGGTGAAGTTTAACCCAAATAGGGATTTTAACTAAAACCATATTTTAATCTTGGCAGTCGATGAGAATAAACCAAAATCACAAATAAAATTTGTACTCGGATAAAAAATATTTGGTTCAATAAAAAATTGTCGACTTCTAACGAAAATAGTTTTTTATTTTATTTTTATGTCAACTTATATTCAAAATGCCAATTTTGATTTGGCAAGGTTGATTGACGTGTTAACAGATTAAATGTTGTTTAAATGTGTTTTGGGGGTGTTTAAGCTTCGTTGGTAAACAATAAAAAGGAATTCTACAGGCTTTTACCCAAACATGTTAAAAAATAAGGGTCCACATTCAACATTAAGTGATTAGTTTAAACTTTAAATAAAGATGAATTACAACATTTATGTGTGTATAATCAAAGTATGTTTAGTGATAAAAGTGATGATATTGATCAAATGTTAACAAGTCATGCATTGTACTTAAGAAGTACACTAATTAACAAGTTGGTATTTAGGGAGCCAACAAGATGTGGCAAACAACTTACATGTATTTACTTTCATAGACAAAGGTGGATTCACACTACTTGTGTGTCACACCCAAAAGCTAGGTGCACGACCAGCCGGACCTGAGGATTCAAGTATCTTATACGAACATAAACTAAGGTTCGGATTATATAAACAAAATTTTTTAAACGAGAATTAAAATTACCGCAATAGACATAGCAAAATCATCGTATTCGTATTGAGACGGCATACTGTAATAGCTAGCCGATGATTCGTGAAGTTTACGTAGCATTTTTTATAACAAGTTTTATTGTTATTATTGTTGTGTATTTTTAATTAAGGTTCATGGACCAATTTTTTTATTGGGCTCAACCAATAGTTATGAGGCTTTAGTTTTCTTTTTATCAAAAGATGGCCCAATAAGTTTTTAAGGTTTTAGTTTTTATATGAAGGCCCAGTACCTTTTCGATTTAATGTTTTAGAAAATATATATCTTGTGCCCACGGAAAACCATACCCTTGCCGGGTGTCAGGCTTGCCCGTGATTGAAGCCGGGTATGTGCGCGATGTTAGGATTTACACGTCACATAGAACGGCTAAACCTTCAAACGAAATCCACAACTTACAATAAATCAAATAATAATACATATTATTTATGGCGTTTGAGAATTGTAAGTGTAAACATGTCTACTAAATAATATAAACAATTATAGTATTTTGACCTTCCGATTAACAAATTAAATATACATACATAATGATTGCCTAATAAATTCGAAAAGTTATATTGTCGGAAAGTCAAATGATCAACAAACCAAATAATCAAGATTCAATTGAACAGAATGATTCAAATATTTTATATAACACAAAGCGAGCTATATATGGATAATGGATAAATGAGCAACAAGCTGCGTCGCTATCCCCTTTTGAATCGCAAAGCCTATCCTACTAAATATAAATCATTGGTTCCTCGGGCTCTGCGAGTCACTGTGGACCACCTTCTGCACTCGCTCCAAGAAGCGAACCGCCTCGGGAGCTAGGGATCCAAATGTATCGAAGGCAAAGGGAATGAACACGTGCTGATTCTCCAAACACGCTGCCTCATGCTTAGCAACCTTTCTAGATTCCGCTCTCAAAACCGCCTGTCCCGATACGAAGCCGCTGTCTCTCAGCCCCACCAACGGGGACACCCCAGTGAGATCAACACACGCATGCTTACCCCCTGCCCAACCAAACACAAGAACGTCCGCAGGACGCAAGGTAGATCTTCCCTCTCGCGGATCAGTCAGAAAGTTAACAGGTGCCTCTTTCTTGGCACCTGTTAAATTCACGAACCTATTATCTAAGTGAGAGTTTTTGTGCTCAAGTCTTTCAGATGATATAAAAGCGTATTAAAGTTAAAAAAAATATAAAACAAAATTTTTTTTTAAAGACCAACAAATCTTAATAAATAAACTCAAACCTAAACCACCGGGCCAACCCCCAGCGTAAAAGTTGAAGGCCTTTTAATCCTCCCACGATACACTGAGCATCTTTGATTGATTTTTTATCCCCTAAAAAACGTGTTACATATACCTTGTTCACCAAATCGACTAACTAAATTGATACCCCTTCACGTACCACCACAATTCGAGTCTTCTACAAACTTCAAATTGTGATTAAGATGATTGCATAGAATATTTTAGGCTTCTTTCTTGGCAAAGTGAAGTATTTATACATTTTGAGTAATTAAGACGGTTTATGTATGATTAGATTGCTAGTTCATTGGTGATTGTAACATTTTAGTTACCTTTGAATAAAAATATAAATTGCACTGTTTACAGTTATAAAATTATGAAAATAAATAAATATATTAAAATCTCACATGATATTAGTATTGTATTTGTTCACAGGGGCAGCCAATTAATTTTACGCCTAAACAAATTTCATTAGTTAGTTTTTAACCAAAACCAACCCGTTTTGAACGGGTCATGTTAGTCAATCCAAAACTTTTTTTTTCATATGACTTCGGGTCGTGTTTCGGGTCATGTCAACAATGCCGCTCCTAATCCATATTAATAAAAATGTTCACATTATATAATGAAACATTTGTTATGAATCACCGACAATATTTGTATGACACCATTTGTCAACCTAATTATATAAGTTTGTCCCCGAAATAGTGCTTCTAAATAGTTGTTTTGGTATTATAAATACCATGTATGTATAACGAGTAATTTGCATCCAGTAAATTCACATTCTCAATTTTTCCTTATTCTCTTGTTTCTTTGTTCAAATATTACTTCAATAATCTTGTTAAAATTAGGGCTAATATTATAAAAACATTTGAGTATTTTGCATATATCTATTTATGTTATATTTGTCTAATACTTTGTTAGTCGGACCCATCACTACCTGAGGGATAAAAGTAGTGTGGTACCAAATGACAGAAACTAATATCATAAGATTTATCCTTTCATGATATAAGTTCTATAGTTCTTTGCTTGTTTTACATGTTTATTTTATTTAGCTTGGTTTCTTTTTTGCGTTTATCTTTTGATCAAGTAGTTACGATCAAGTAGTTACGTTAAAATTAAGCATTTATTTCTATCCAACATCCCTTGGGTTGAGTACACTAGTTACGAGCTCAAACATTACATTATAAGACTATGTGTTTCGGGTGTTAGGCCGCTGCCAGGGGGTGTCCCTTTTTCATATTTATCGTTAACCCACTACCATCATTTAGGGATGAGCTCGGTGCCGAAAGTATCGAACCCAAAAATCGCTAAAAATGGGTACCAGGACAAGTGCTGAAAGTGTTCGGTACGATACCAGCATGGTACAATATATGAAGGAAAATCAACTCAAAATACTGGTATTGTAAGTCTGTAACCGAAAATACCAATATCGAAAAACGCAAAAAGTAGGTGCCAAATTGGTACCATTTCCTCATCCTTCCGCTCGGGCTAATTTTACTCATTCTTGGTGTAAAAACTTCTTGGGAATCCGGGATTTTAACATGTATACAACAAAATAAAGTGACAAACAACCGACCCGTATGCTTTAGTATAAACGTTGCATAAAGTCATAAAAAGTATTGACACCGGATATCATCAAGCTCCTTGCAGCCATCTCCACTTTGGTGGGATGGTAAAGGCTTTGGCCTTTGGGTGAGAGGTCCAGGGTTCGATTCTTGGCAATGATGGTATATTGTAAATAGTAGGAGGAAAGCATTAAAATTCAAAAAAAAAAAAAAAAAATCAAGCTCCTTGCAAATGGCCTTTAAGGAGGATTAAAACTGATTAATTCCTTTTCTTAAATATAAATATGAATATAAATAACAAATTTTTTAAAAAAGAAAAAAAAAGGACAAAAGCAGAAGCCACCGACCTTTCACTTTCACTTTTACACTTTGCTTGTTTGTTTCAAAAACAAATTTGACTTTTGCTGTCCCCACTTACAAGTACATGATTCATCCATCCCCCATCACAAGATGAACCTTTAGTAGGGGTCTATACACTCCTTAGACAAAAGACTAGGGGTACCATTACTATTATTATTATTTGGTATCCAATATTTTCAAACCTACCACCAGTCCACCACATATGATTGAATAATTACATCAAACTAAAATAAAAACGGACTCTCAATCGTTCATATTGATTTTAACTATCAATAACAAAAACCAACCGGTATGGAAAATGGAAATGCCTTATTACATTAGGTTTTGAACATGAGATCATAAAGATCCCAAATCTTAATATATAACTTAGTAATCATATTTAACTAAAGGTTGGTATATGAGTTGCATGATGATGCGAGATATGAAAACTTCATATAAACATAAGCAAATTGAATTTAATTAATTAGAAATTTAAACTTAACATGTTAAAAACTTGAACTTATTGCTAAGTTAATTCCTACTTCGTAACTCAAATAATCATCATAATTTCACTCGATTTCGATCACATATACAACTATGAGTGAAATGGGAAAAGTAAGTGTAAGCAACTAAGCATACTAGGACATAATGTTTTCACACACTAGGGCATACTCTAATAAAAGCTTTATTGTCTGCAACTATAGTTTATAATTGACTGAATTAAATTTATCATTATCAAAGTTGATTACCAGGATATACTGGTTTCACATACACGAGTCAGCAGAAGTCAACCATCATATCTTAAATTAAAACAAAAACAAAAACAGATGGTTTATTCAAGATATTTAAAATAATACAATGACCATATGAAAAACATTAAATAATTTATTGTTCATGTCATGACCTGGAACGATAAGGATTAGATTTGAAGTTTAAAATCTGATTCAAGAATAGTGATGGTAATGGGTCGGTTTAGGTATTTTTAAACTCACACCCGAGGTTAGTAAAGCCCATCTCAAACCCATCAGATCTTTGTCGTGCAATTACCTGTCGGGTATCTACCCATTAGTTGATTAAGAATACCGGTTAGATTTCTATCGAATTTCACTCTCAATTTGACATGATAAACTAATTATAGATATATATATATAACATGTTGGGTTACTCGGATATATAATTAGGTAAGTGGGGTAATGTTATCGGGTATATTAGATATCCTATACCCACGAAAAATTTCAAAACTAATCCTAAACCCATCCAAATTATGTTGGTTATTCCCATCAGGTTGCATTGTCATCTCTGTTAAAAAAAAATCTTATAGTGATGAGTTAGACATGGGGCATCAAAATTTGTATGGACAAATAACATCGTGTTTCTAGAAGACATACTCGGGTATTGGGATGACTCCGAAAAACAAATATTAAAAAATAAGTATTAGCAAAAACAATTATTTCCTAATAAATAATCATTACTTTTAGAATAAAAAATGCATTCTTGAATTCTTTAAACAACTAAAGCTATTTTAAAATTATTATTATTATTATTATTATTATTATTACACTTTTGTCACTACCCTCTTCCACTCTCTATCCTCTCTCTTTCTTTTCTTTCTCAAAACCCCTTTCTCTTCTTCATTTCATTTCATTTCATTTCATCTTCACTTCAATTTCAATCTAGGGTTTCTCATTACCCCCTTTATATCATCATTATATGGGGGTAATATTTCATCTTCAAAACCTTCTTTCTCTCTTTAACCTTCAAGTTTCACCCCAAAGCTTGAATCTTGCAGCATAAAGACTCAATTTTTATCTTGATTTCCTTCATTTCATGAACTGAATCAATTTTTTAACCTTGTAATTGAAAAACCCTTCATAAAGCTTCCAACTTTTTGCTTATTTCATCTTCAAATTTCACACTTTCACCCCAAAGCTTGAATCTTGCAGCATAAAGATTCAATTTTTATCTTGATTTTGTTTCATTTCATGAACTTGAATCAATTTTTTAAGCTTGCAATTGTAAAACCCTTGATAAAGTTTGCAACTTTTTGCTTATTTCATCTTCAATTTGATTTTTAAGTTCATAATCTTTAAAAAAATTGTTATTACTTTGGGTAAATGAATGGATGTAAGGGAGGGAATGTCATCATTTTATCTCAACAGAGGAGTTAGTGGGTCGGATCCTCATTCCGGGTCGGGTCCACCCGGGTTCAACAACTTGAGGGTGGGTCCCACTGGCTCATCTTACCCTGTTGAACATAACCCATCACCCAATTTTCCTCATGACATGAACTTGAGTGGTGGTGTTGGTGGTAGTGGTGGGTCCGAGTCCATTGTTAAGAAAAAGAGAGGTAGGCCTAGGAAATATGCGGACGGGTCGCATATGGCGCTAGCGCTTGTGCCCGCACCGTCTGCGGGTGGGTCTCCGGGTTCGGGTACACCCGTGGATAAAAAGAACCGAGGGAGGCCTCCGGGTAGTGGTAGGAAGCAAAGGCTGGCAAATGTTGGTATGTTTAGTTACCGAATAACTTGGTTTAATGACTTTAATTATTAGTTGTTATTTAATTCGTATGCTTTGTTGTAGCCGTCGATTCGTTGTAATTAATTAAGTGGACTTTATGAATTTTGTTAATTGAATCAAAACCGAATCGGTTTATTTGTTAGTCGTAGCGAATTATTCATGGGATTAAGTTATGTATAGTTTGGACTATAGTCAATATATTATTAGATGTTGGTTTTTATGTTTTATACTTTTATGTGCTTACATATCATATAATTTTATAGAAAATGTTGAAGCAAATCTATGATCTTGATTTGATGCAACGAGAAATCAATACGAGGCATAGTAAATGAAAATGAAACGATTCTTTATACGAGAAAATCAATGTAGCGTGATCTTCTCTCAAACCATATTACTTATTAAACATATAAAGAAAGTTTGTGTTTCTTTTTACATCAGGCGAGTGGATGAGCGCTTCGGCGGGATTGGCTTTTACACCGCACATCATCCATGTTGGAATTGGAGAGGTACTTGGTATCCTATTATAAACAACATTATTAAATTTGTTTTGGTGAGTAAGTTTAAGCTATATAAGGTTAAATGTTTCAGGACGTTGCAGCAAAGATACAATCATTTGCACAACAAAGGCCAAGGGCTCTATGCATAATGTCAGCCAATGGTTCGGTTTCTGCGGTGCAACTACGACAATTTGCATCTTCTGGTGGCACCGTCACTTATGAGGTTAGAATTTGCATCTTCTCGTGTTCAGTTAAAATCTTTATTATTGTTGTTTGGTTGCGTTACTTGCGTATATTATTACTTTTTAGGTTTTAATTTCTCAAACATTGTTTGTAGTAGGGGTGCGATTTGGTGCGGTTTTCGGCTAAAACCACACCGAAAACCAAAACTTCGTTTTTTGGAGTTTTTGAAACTGTTCAGTTTCAGTTTTCGTTTTGGTTTCGGTTTTCGCCATTTGAGCTTGAAAAGTTTCGGTCTAAAAAAAGTTGGCAAAAAATAATGAATTTAGGTATAAATAATTTTGTTAATTGTAAAATAATAGAATATTATACATTTGACCAAAAATATTTGAGTTACATATTTATTAAATTCTTATATATTACTTAATATAAAATATAAAAAAACCAATATTTAAGAATTATTATATGCAAAACAAAAATCGAACCGTTAGTTCAGTTTTTACAGAAACATAACACCAAACCTTCGGCTTTTGTTTCGGTTCGGTTATTTCGGTTTGGATTTTTTGGTTTTTTCGGTTTCTTGCACACCCCTAGTTTGTAGCCTAAACGTTTCAAGCCACTCATAAATCACTTGAAATAATAACCACGTCCTTTGGGGCTGTCGCGTTAAATGTACATGTTTTGTTAGGGTATTTTAGATGTTTTATACTTTTATTCTTACTAGGTTTGGTTAATCTTTTTCTAGGGTCGTTTCGAGATACTATCTTTATCAGGTTCTTATCTGCTCCCTGAATCTGGTGCACTCAACCACCGAACCGGGGGTCTCAGTATATCAATTTGCAGCCCTGATGGTCATGTTATTGGTGGCGCAATAGGTGGCAGGCTCATTGCATCCAGCCTTGTCCAGGTATCTTTCTTGCACCCTTATCAGGTTTCAAACTTATAAATATTCATAAAAACGTCATTTTTTATAGAAACCCATAAAGTTTCAATCTTGAACGGTAAAAAGTTTTTCGCTTTTAAAGACCCGTTACAATCTTGAAAGAAACCATTTACAATTCATTCATCTTAAAAAGTTTCAGTCTGGAACGAACTGCAAAAGTTTTAATTTTTAAAGATCCCATAACAAGTTTGCACCTCTCCAAGTTTCAATCTTAACAAAATCTTTAAAAGTTTACATTTTTAAAGAACCGTTAGTCCGTTACAAGCTACAATCTTGAAATAACCCATTAAAACATTCATTTTTCTTAAGAAGTTCCAGTCTTGAAAGAAACCCGTAAACGTTTTAATCGTTAAAGATCCCGTAAAACTTTTTCATCTTTAAAGACCCGTTACAAGTTACAATTATAATAACCCGATAAACATTTCATTCTTTAAAAGTTTCAATCTTGAAAGAAACCCGTAAAAGTTTTAATCTTTAAAAGGTCACGTAACAACTTTACGCCTGTAAAGAACCCGTAAAAATTTGAATCTTTAAAGAACTGGTAACAAGCTGCAATCTTTAAAGAACATGTATGTTCATAATTTGTATCGTCTTTCAGGTGGTGGCATGCAGTTTTCTGTATGGTGGTAACAATTCTAAAAGGACCAAAACCGACACACCCTCAGCAGAAGAAAAGAGTCCACGTGTTCAGCTGAATGAGACTAGCCCGGTTCCCAGCCAAGCGATTGCATGGCCACAAGATTCACGGGCTGAACCGAGAAACTCTCATACTGAGATTGACCTGACCCGTGGATAATAGGCGTGTTGTTGTAAATGACCCTGTGGAAAGCAGAGATTTGATGTTCTTTTAAGAGTATTATTATTGTTAGCCTAACGTATTTGTAACGACATTAGTCTGAGCATTTATTATTATGAACTAGGTTTAGGGAAGTTTATTTGGGAATTGGTGGTAATGTTGATCTGAAATGAATGCACTATGATTTGCCTATTTGTGGCTGATTAATATTTATTTCATTAGAATGCATTCATGTTAATCAGAGTTCAGTTTGTTTCTGTTAATCGCAGCACACCGATACATATTGGCCCTGGGGTCCGATCCTGACCATTTTCGGCTCGCTTGTTTAGCAAAACGTAAAACATTTTCTTAGAATGGACGGGAAAGAGTACGTTAGTTAATGGTCAAAATATTCGTTGATGATCACAAATTACAATTGTAATCGACGAATGAAGTTATCAATTATTATTTGCTTTTAACTTGATAAGTTAAGACGGGTGAACATGAAGTTAATTACGAGGGAGAAGTGACGGGCTTTTGACATTTAAAAGCAGATAGTTGGTTTTTATTTATTTAGGTGGTATTTTCCCTTTGTGAGGATTTTTCTGTTGGTTGATTTTTTTGGCGGTGTTGTTCATTTTGGTTGGTGCTAGCGTCTTGCCTTTCCAATCGTTGTTAATATAAGTTTTTTTGGTCGTTAAGAAAAAGAAATAGCAAAACTGAAGAGAAAGTAGTTTTAGCAAAGTCATTTTTTAAAAGGCAAATATCATAACAAAATCAATATACATAATATGTTTTTTTTCCACATAAGCATTTTTAACATTTTTTTAGGTCTATTGTCTTATAATACTCTCAACTTTCTCTCGTTGGTAGATTACACTCTCAACTTTCACTTTGTCTCCCACTACTCCCAACTTTCAACCTATTTTTATATCATTCCACCGTTAAGTTAAGGCTAACGTCGTTAACTGAGACGTTGACGTGGCTTTGTTTATAATATTTTGTTATTTTACTTAGCTGATGTGTCAGCTTACGTGACGTGCCAACGTGGAAATTGTTTTTTTTTTTGTTTTTTTAGCAAACATCAATTAAAACACAACACTTATTATAAACAAAGCCAACCACCAACCACCACCGTCCACCACCATCGTCCGCCACCGCTGTCCACCACTGCCTTTTACCACCACCACCACCGTCCACCACCACCTACCGTCCGCCACCACCATCCACCACCCACCCACTGTCCGCCACCACCACCGTCCACCATCACCACCCGCTGTTCGCCACCCCCACCACCAATGTCCGCCACCACCATCGTCCACCAACCTCCACCATTGTCCGTCGGACCGCCACCACCATCGTCCACCAACCACCACCACCACCGTCCACCACCACCACCACCCGCCGTTCGCCTCCACCACCATCCACCCCCACCACCACCATCGTCCACCAACCTCCACCATTGTCCGCCGGACCGCCACCACCATCGTCCACCAACCACCACCACTGCATTTTACCACCACCACCTACCGTCCGTCACCACCATCCACTTAATAAGTGTTGTGTTTTAATTGATGTTTGCTAAAAAAAAAATTCCATGTTGGCACGCCACGTAAGCTGACATATCAGCTGAGTAAAATAACAAATATTATAAACAAAGTCACATCAGCGTCTCAGTTAACGGCGTTAACCTTAACTTAACGGAGGAGTGATAAAAACAAATAGGTTGAAAGTTGGAAGAAGTGGGAGACAAAGTGAAAGTTGGGAGTGTTATCTACCAACGAGAGGAAGTCGAGAGTATAATAAACCAATAGGTTTTTTTTATAATAAAATCCATCTCCATGGTACATTTGAATAAAAGTGAGATGTGTTATAAATATATATTATTGTGGTTATCAATACCTAATATAGATTAAGCTTTTTCTCCAAGTTATCTTCTCCTATATATACATCTTATTGTAACTCATTGTAATACACACAATTAATGGAATCTCTCCTTTTATCTCTATATGTCTTTGTCATGTTGTTTTAGCTATTAGGCTTGTTTCACAACACGTTATCAGCACGAAGTTCTTTTGTAGTTGGATTGGCAGTATCGTAGCATCCGCTATCGTGAAGACAAGATCCAACATCAAAACACTGATTTGATCTCAGGTAAGTTTTTCAAAACATATTTCTTTGATATGGTTATCATAATCCCCGCACGTTTTAATTAAAAAATTTTGTTTGTATGAACCTGAAACGATTTTCATGGTCTATTCGACGGTTTCTTCTTGACCGTACTCTTAAATTATGTTGACTTTTCAAAGTTAACAATTATCAAATTAATTTGGCATCTTAATTTCTCCGACAATCACATATATAATATTTAGTTATACTCTTTCTGTTTTGCAAATTATTACAAATTAGAATTCCGTTAAAAAAAATAAATATATATAAATTAGAATTAAATAAAGTTAAAACATGTTTTATGGTGCACAACAAAGACATTATGACAAGTCTTTACGTTTTAAAATATTATATATTTTGAAAATAAAAATAATTTTGAAGCAATCCATGTATGTTAAAGTGAAGGATCAATGCACCGAATTCGTTTCCAATGTACATGATTTGGAAATTAAATAAAACATATTCTATATTTAGACGAAATTTATTGCCTTTATATATTTATATATTGTTTAGTGTTTTCTATAAGCGAATTATATATGAACTATACATGGAAATTATTGTTCAAGTATTTGTTATACTTGCAATGCGATTTTTCCTTTTTGTAAGTAGTGCATAGTTATATTTATTTTATTCAAATAAGGTATATATATTATTTTTATTTAATATGTAATATAAGTTTTAAAATATATTACAATATAAATTTGTGATTTAAAGTAATTGTAGATATTCTCTGTATAAGTTATATTTAATCTTGGTCTTTCACAAACTTATTACTCCGTATTATTTATGTAAACGGATACATGGGTAGTTATTAATTATGACTTATTCCTTATGACTTATATCATACATCTACTAGATAGTTATTTTTGTATGCATATTGAGAAAAACTAGATTGCTTGATTGTATGATACCGAGTAGATATACGTTGGTAATATTAATGGTTTCTACTTTATATTACAATTATTATTTTGCTATAATTTATGGGTTCTCTAAATTGCAATTTTTATCTCGGTTATTATATGATGTAGCTAGATTATGATATAGCTAGTCGTTTCTTTAGAAACTATGGTTATGTTAGTCAAGTAAATTGATGAGTTAATATGATGTCAAAAGATACTACATATAGAATACTGGTTTTCGTTCTCAAAAGATATATATATAATTCGGTTAGTGTTTGTGTTCTATTTTTGGGTGGCTTAGTAGTTAGTACATTAGTTTTAACAAAATAAATTCATAAGCAAATAAATATTTGACCACTTGCATATGTCAATGAATATTACCTTGTTAAAGGTAATTAATATAAAAGATAACTTAAAGTTATTATAGTTTGTTTTATAATGACATGAATACTATTTAGTATTGTGTGTAATTTATTAGATAGTATTGAATAGAACAAGTACACCAAGTTATGGTTTATTATCAATCTCATGGAAAAATAAAAATATGTTTAGATATGACACTTAAAATGTCATTCTCCTTAGATCTCATTATTGAAGGTTGTAAAATATTAGCATGATAAATCTTACATGACTCATTCATGTAATTACTTTCTCAATACTTGTTATATAAAGAGAAGATTAATTATGAGGAAAAACATGGATAAGGCCATTTTTCATTTGTCAAACCTCAAATATGCTTCTGAAGTAGCATATCATTAAAACGTATGAAACGTGTGAAGTGATTTAGTATCCGTGCTGGAGAAAGTTATGAAAAAACCATGGAAATGGTTTGGTTTTATACCATTCCTGAAGTGAATTTGACAACGTATTGATTATTGCAATCATGAACATAATTGAGAAAATTGTAATTGTGATTACATTAATAATGAGATCAATCATGAATATATAATGAAGCCCATGCTAATAATGAGATTGACCACCACATGTGGCAAAGAGATTGATCATATATGAGAACAAAATTTGGAAATACAAATGTGAAATCAGATGATCGCTTGAAGCGATAATACAATGTTCTCTCATATTTATAATATTGTATTAAATAAGAGTAATACATATACAATCATAAACCTGTAGTTTATGGATCATAATTATCTAATGGCATGACCGGTTAGACCACACCGAGTCAATGATGTGAAATTTATTGAAGAACCAAAAGATTAAACCTAATTTATACATGTAATATTGCTCTCAAGAGGAATTGTTTATATACCAACCGAGAAAGGGTGTAAATCCCTAAATATTATGGAATTGAGAAAATGATACACATATGCTCACATGATACCATTTAGTGTTTTCAAAATCGATGCATCGTCTAAATGGTTATCAAGATCGCAACTTCATGTTTGCATGATCTATGGCTTAGCTAATAAGATAGCAAGCATATTATTTCAGATTGGTATATTTACATTCGGTTATAATAATGAATTTGATTCCCAAGTTAATAATGATCATTGGAATAAGTGTTGAACTTCATAACATATTATGTTCTTACATAAACTGTTTTGTTAAAGACGATTACTCAATGTCTGTAATTGGTTGCAAAGGCAATTATCACAAGAACAAAGGTTCATGTTTGTATTTGAGTACATATGATTTTACATGTCTTTAAACTAATTCACATCAAGCCAACAAGTTATGATACTTCATCCCCATTGCAATTGGTTTTTTGTCAGTAACCAAGTATTTCTCATCTAATGTGTGTTATTTACTGAAATTAATCCACCACAAGACACAAAGATGAGACCACAAAGGAAGTTAGGAATTTATGTCGGTATTGAGATGTTTGTTTATGGCTCATTGGTTTTCACTTTAGTGAATCGATATTCCCAACATCAGGGGGAAATATAAGGCAGTTGGAAAATGAATTTAGTTGGAATGAATTATCATTGATCCTCAAATTAAATTATATAAACTGAAAATTTAAAGGATAATTCATGTATACAACTTAACGAATCAATTATCAGATAATTCACTGACCAAAATAAAGTGTCTATCTAAGACACATATACCAACTGCTAATGCTCCAATTAAAGTTGTCTAAGAAGGACAAACACATATTGATAATGAGTCTAATACACAAATGTAACATGGTAGACCAATCGATTCCAAAGGTAAAATTTCCTCGAAAATTGGAGCAAGTAATAAAGATGGTCAAGTCGAGGTACAATAAAAAGGTCTCTTGAAAGAGATTAGACATGATGGTTCTTGAAGAATCTTAGGTACCTGAAAACAAAGAGCTCTCAATAAATTATGTTGTATCATGTCTACAAAGATATATGGAATCGAAATAAAGTCGACGTCACTATACTTTATATATATGTATAATTAGCGCTTGAAATGATGATGATGAGGATCAAGATTCTAAATCTGCCTATAAAAATGATTGGCCAAAGTGGAAATATGCAAACAAGGCAGAGTTGTATTCTCTAAATAACGGAAAGTTTGTTGGACTAGCAGTCCGTACAACTGAAGTTGTAAAATGTGTTAGATACAAACGGGTATTGTATATGAGTTATGAAAATTCATCAAGTGATATGATGTGCGAATATATATATATAAATAAAACACGAATCACAACTAAGCTTTAAAAACCAAACAATCTATCCTAGTTCACACAAACGGCGGTAGGTCGCGTATAGCAAAGATAAGGAAAGTCTGGATATCGAACTCGAAGACACGTGAGAACGGCTCAAATAATAGACCCTAATCCAAGTCCTACCCTAATAATATTTGTAATTGATTTTATTATTATTTTTTATTTTATTTTAATTAATTTAAAACTAACTTACTTAACTTAACGAAACTAACAAGAAAACTTAACGGCACTTACGGAGCTTTTAACAAATATGGAGAAACGACTACCTAGGCAAGAATTTTATTGACAGTTCAACGGTTAACGTAATTAACTAATCACACGACACCGGGATCTTAAAATAATTAACCAAGACTTATTAAAGTTCGCTAGATCACCTCTCGGTCTCACCAACTAACCCTCACAAATCTAAGAAAATTTAATAAATGCACCGGTAAAAAGATTACTAAGGTATCCTACTGACGCATCTCCTCTCGGACTCAACGACACAAAACCCGCTTAAAATTGGTACTAGCAATTATAGGGATAAAGGGGTAACAATATTTAACTAAATCTAAGACACATATTTGCACGCAAAACTAAACCGGATAAGACCAAAACTCGCTCTCGCGCAATTCTAACCTAACCGAATAAAGACACGAGACAAACTGACTCCCTATTACCTCTCGGTCGCAAGGAATGTGAAACTATTGAAATTTAATAATTAATTTCACTTAAGATTCTTATAGTCGCGCTAACCACAAACAGATCAAAAACACCAAGTCTAAGACATAAACGTAGAACCCTAACCGAACGACACACAATCAATCAATCAAAGTAATACGCTGAATCAATAAGCAATAATTATATAAAGACAATATTTAACACATCAAAGATTAAATTATATAAAGCTTTCAATAATAATACGTCGTGTAACTAGTCAAAACTAAATAAACCGTCAAACAAAATCAATATTCGTCTCAACCTAGGTAGTACTAACGAGTTTAGCCTAACATGATTTTTGGACAGCCGGTATATCTTATTATAAACATCATAAAAATCAACATAAACATAATAAAACTCATTCAAGATTCAAGAACAATCAAGCACAAGTCAAACGTCAAATCAATTGCAAAACTATTCAAGTAAAATATCAAGTTCAACTAGTTATGTATCTTGAATAAAAACACAAAGTTTATGATGTTTTACTACCAATTAGGGCTGAGATTAATGATGAATACCAACCCGAGCTGTTGTCCAAAGATTTCCTTAACGAGCCTCTTCTTTTCCTAGCTGCCAACTAGCTTGAACAACACTTTTTTTTTACCTTTTTCCCTGCTGTTGTTGCGATTGGACCAGGTGGGGGTTCTTTGTGATGTTTGCTTTTGATTTAATAATATTCTTCCAAAAAAAACTTCCTGGTCGACCAATATTAAATCAACAAAGAGTTGATTTAATTTCTTTTGGATGCCCACTTGCACACAAATGCCTCACGTGAATTATTAACCAAAACACAAATTTTGGTGTCCCTTCAACCAAACAGCCGACCACCACCAATATAACAAACTTATATTCTTTCTTTTGTTCCTCCGATCCGGAATTAGTGAAGCTGCCTAGGGTTTTTAATATTTTTTGTGTTTTAATATATAATAACTATGTAAAGCTTTCTTCTAGCGGGCTTGGGTCGGGCCTTGAGCTTGTTCTTGTTAACTTGATCATAAAGGCCTCCAATGTCTTCAAAAAAAAACTGAACATTTTCTTCTTTAAAATTCGTCACCTACACAAAATAATAAACATTGTAAGATCAAATTAAAACGAAATAAAAAACATGATTTATTATATAAATTAGTAATAAAAAGATGATAAAAAGGTATGGAAAATAGGTGTGTTTTACAACACATCATGATATAAGGCAAAATTTGATGGTACAAGAATTTTTGCAAAGACCCATGATTAATTATGAGGAGACACATTCTCCAATGGTGGAAGCAATGACTTTCCGATAACTAAACAATCTGGTAATATAAAGAGAGAATTGATATGTGTCCAATAAATATTGTTATTCAGTTGATACCGAGAGTTTACAAGAAAATCTATGAAGGATTTGAATTATCAAATCATGTAAAGTAAGTTCTCGAGAACATAATGATTGTTGTGTATAAAGTCATATTTGAATACTTTACAATTATTGTATGTGTAGAACATAAATGGAACTCATGAAGAGTTTCCTGAGGTGATTGAATACTTGAAAGGTTAATTGATACATCTTAATGATTGAATTCTTGTGCATCCATAAGGATACACATAAAAGAGAATGTACATGATGAGTACAATATCTCAATAAATAAATAAATTATACAATATGGATTTTTGATATGTGATACAAAATGATGTGTTAATGATCAAGTTTATGCAGCAAAAAATCATGGAAAAGTGAATGCGTATGCATAATTTGTCAAGTTGAAAAGAAGTCCATGATTGATTAGTAAATGTATGGACTTATGCTTATTACGTATGGATTAAATTATTCGGATTGAGCTTGGCACAAATTAAGAGATATTTTGATAAAGATGGAGATAAGTGGATATAATTAGCCACACTTTTATCAAAATTTCACTCTTAAAAGTTCATTATAATAATACAGTGATTATGTACGCATCATCAAGAGAAACTCATGAGGTTTTAAAGAGAAAATTCTTTTTGAAAGACCTTGACAAGTGATTATTGCTCGACTTATAGTTTGAGTATATGTGTAATTATATGTTTATAAATCCATCAAAGATCTAGGAAATGTTGAGACATTTTACCATGGACAAATTTAATTCTTTTAGCACGTTAAAGGATGTCACACAATGACTCTATATCATATCCTATCTAAATATGAAATATTATTGGTTCGAAAATAACATAATTAAATGCATATATGCATTATGTTGTACTGTTAGCTATGTACGATTATTATTTTCTTTATTTATATTTATCGGCATGTGTCTTGCTAGGAGACATCAAAATGGGTTAAAACATGTATTTCAGGTATGAAAGATATGTGTTTATATTTTACTAACACATCAAAACAAGTTTGGTTAGTCTTTTTGATGCAGATAAACACAACAGGATCATAGTGTTTACCAAATGAAGCAATAGAAGTTTTCACATGAAGATCATACAACATTATTCAACTTATAGATTCAAATGTCAAGGGATGAAGACGCAAATGATTGACTACAAAAGTTTTGGGTAACTTTCATAGAAAATCGATATTTACCATTTTAAAGGATATATAAATCAGGGGGGGGGGGGGAAATACGCGCTGCACTCTTTTTCCCTTAACTATGATTTTGTCCCACTGGGTTTTTCTAGCAAGGTTTTTAATGAGGCAGCATGTCCAAGCGTATTGAGTTGATAACCAAGGGGGAGTGTTATAAACATATATTGTTGTGGTTATCAATACCTAATATAGATTAGGCTTTTTCTCCAAGTTATCTTCTCCTATATATACATCTCATTGTAACTCATTGTAATACACACAATTAATGGAATCTCTCCTTTTATCTCTATATGTCTTTGTCATGTTGTTTTAGCTATTAGGCTTGTTTCACAACAAGATGAAATTTATTTATAGGTTGTTATGTGGCCTCCGTAATATGATAAGATTTAAGTAAGTGGTGCAATATACTTTCAATATATATATTTTTTTTGTCGGTGACCTTTTTGATACCTCTTAAATTTCTCGACGAAGTATAGTTGCAGTGCAAGAATCTTTTTTATTCTTATTCATTTTATGTATCGGGCATCAACTACTACTGAACAAAACATTTTTAGCATGCGTTACCCTCGTATTTTCTTCTAGATCCATCATCGGTTTTAAGAATTTGAAATTTATAGAAAAGGAAATTGAAAATATTAAAGCAAATGGTTAAAGTTTCGAGTATTGTTGTGACATAGGAAAGTGAAATGTGTAGGGATTGCATGGGTTACAAGTGTCAAGACATACACATGTAACACATACACGTACACCACATGGCTAGCTTCTTGATGCATGTCATTATAAATCCAACATCTACACAATAGCTTACACACATCACACCAATTAATATAATATATTATTAATGGCGAAAACTAGCAGCATCCATGGCGTCTTCCTCATCCTTCTCTTGATCCTCTTAGTTCCGTGTAAGTAACTACTTATAGTAATATATATGTCTCTTCTTGCATGCAAGCTAAACTCAAATGGAATGATGATGGTCAGGAATGTTGACTTGTCTTGGAGAATTTATATACCTTAGTCGCCGAAATAAAAAGACCGTACGAAGACCCAAACGATTGAATAAATATATAAGCTATTTTTCTAAAATAATTTTGACGTTATAAAAGCATTCTCAACCCATCCCTTAAAATTATGCCGGGAAACTTGCAAATTATATGGTGGGGTTCTGAGTCTAAATTATAGAGTGAGAGAAAAAACGTAGTGATTTTTTTTAATTTTGAAGAAACTTGGTTGGTTTGCTTTTATTTTTTTTAATATTTGTTGAATTTGTTGTTAGTAGATGAGATAAAAATCTGCAATGATAAATGTATAAAAAAATATTAAAAAAACATTAATTTAATTAAACATGAGAGATCTATAATGTTTTTTAGTCTAATTATAGAAATAAGTCCCAATAGCATCTCCGTATCCTTCTCACCCACTCACAACCACATACGATAAATAAGTAAAAAATTATAGAGGGTGAACCATATTTTGCTCATGAATAAAAGTTTCTCTATCTTATCCACTCACAACTTCTATTTAATATAGATAATTCACTCAAAATAATATAAAGACTCGCTCGCTAAGAATGCTTAACAAGAAATATACAAAATTATAGTAATAAAATCAAATACAATAATAGTTCATGGCTAACCGATGGTTCATGAAGCTCTCTAAGCATTCTTTACCAAATGAATTTTGGTTTGGGCTTAATAACCTAAACTTTACTAAATGAATGAATTATAATATAAAAGGAATAAGAACATATAACTTGGAGTTAAGAAACTATGTGAGCCTATCTAAGGAAATATTTAGCCAAAACATATATCCTAGAAACTATTTCGTATTTTGGAAACTACTAATCACAATCATATTCTAGATGTAAGAGCCTAGATCTATTCTTACTTTTTCTAGAAAACTATATTTTTTACTTTAACCTATTTATATATATAATGAATATCGGAAATCTTGAAAACTAACGCTTTTTATAAAAAAATGTGTATGTTAATGTTATTTAAGTGTAGTTTTATCAATTTTTTATATCTATATTTACGATTTTAATTTTGAAAATTATTTTTATATCTATATCATTTTTGGCTCCGTGTCTTGAGCTGAGGGTGCGGTTTGCACACCTCAAGAATCGGCCTTGATGATGATGTCGATTGAGTTGGAAAGTATATATATTTATATTATTATTAACAATTATTTGCAGTTGAAGAAGAAAATAGATGTGGAAAGATGATGATGGTGGTGGAGGCGAGGACATGCGAGTCACAAAGCCACAAATTTCATGGGACATGTGTAAGGGACAATAACTGCGCTCTTGTTTGCAAAAATGAAGGCTTTTCCGGTGGCAAATGCCGTGGTTTTCAGAGACGATGCTTTTGCACTAAGACTTGTATTTAGTTCATTCGATTCCTACGATCGAGTACTTAATACATTAAGTACCGGACAGTGCATGCATGAACTCTTTTATTTGCTTGTAAAATAAAAAGTTTGCTTGATTCTATGGAATTAATTAATTTGGTTTTCATACACCATTCATTGTATGAGCGGTCGTATGAGATGGTGTTCGCCAAATCATGTGACATGTAATGTTATGTTCGACCGCCACATAAATGGTTAATGTGATCGTTTACAAATTCATATGACGTACTTGATTTAACATCATACAACTCATGTAACATAACACGCCCCGTAAATGTGAAGGCATGTTGATGTATACAATATAGAATACAAATGAGTACAAACTTACTTTACTACATGCTTAAAAGTTTATAATATCAAATTAATACAAGAGTGAAGTTTTGTTTGCATAAATACAAGAGTAAAGTATTGTTTGCGTCCTCGTGTTAAATGGGTAGCAACAACTTGTGACCCTCGGTCTGTTAAACAATAAAATGACTCATGAAACAGCAGCTAAGCAATATTAAGCAGCTTCTTTATATCCTTCTGCATTCAACAATAAAATGTTTTTATATTTTCAACACAAAAAGATTACAACACAAAGCATAATTTACCTCGATGCTTAAAGGACTGGTCGTGGGTGCATAACGGTCAACAACCTCCCCCTCACCGTCAACTAAAAACTTCGTAAAGTTCCATTTTATAGCGTCCCCAAGAAACCCTCCTTTGCTCGATTTCAAGAATTTGTACAAAGGATCCGCATCTTTCCCATTCACATTCACCTACAAATCATGTCGTTGTCAAAGGTTGTTTTTATACTTTTATTCATTTTAATGATGCTTTTAAAGTACAAAAACACAAACCTTACTAAAGACAGGGTATTCGGCTTTAAAACGCGTGCAAGCAAACTCTTGGATTTGTTCATTGGATCCGGGTTCTTGCGAGCCAAACTGGTTGCAAGGGAACGCAAGAATCTCAAAACCTGTAACAATTAATAAACACGTGTCACATGTTAGAGTGAGTTGAAAATATTATAGGATGAATTAAAAGGCGGGTCAGAGAAAGATTAAAAACCAACCTTGATCCTTGTACTTCAAGTACAAGGTTGTTAACTCGGAATAATTAGAATTAGTAAACCCACTGTAGTTTACAAAAAGAAACAAACGACCGAAAGAGTGAATAAGATTCGTGTCGAATAATTGATAAAAATCAAATCTTTGAGCATACCATTGTGAAGCAACATTGACAATTAGCAAGACTTTTCCCTTGTACATGTTAAGTGAAACATCTTGTCCTTTAGCATCCTGGTTGCAAAAAACCGAATATCATAGCATATGAAAATCTGTCTAAAGGGTTTGCGCTAAACATACCACACCCTATCTTATATATTTGTTATATGTCCGTATAACTAGGGTCGTTCCTGAGAATATAAAACATATTCAGGGCCTGGGACATGTAAAACAACGGACCGAAAATGCAAACTTAATAACGCGTATATATATAATTAAAATTAATCGTAATAACATGAAAACAAACAAAAATATTTTAGCAAAATGATATAATTAAAATACTTAAACGAAACGTGAAGCTCTTGTAGCATTTTTGGAAGCAAAGCATTCGATCAACTCTTTGTAATCCACGGTCTCTAACATTTCATTCACAACAACAATAATTGTCAATCCGTTAAATCTTCCTTGGGATATTAGGTGGGCTGGTGGACGAACGGAGGTGGGCGTCTGAGCGGCCTTATGGCTTCCGAGGCCGGTTCTCTATTTTTTTTAAATTGTTAAATGTTAATGGGTATCGGACTATTGGGTTTAAATCATTCAATGAGCCTTATTTTATCATACTCAAAGTGTGTTTAACTTTATAAATGGGCCTAACGGAAAACCGGGGCGATCGCCTTCTTTGACCTCTCTATGGGCCGGCCTTGTGTATAAGAATAACATGTATATATGGGTACAAATGACAAAACTAAAATCAAGAAAAGATGCGAATTTGACAACCATTTATAGAATATGTAATCATAAAACTTGTTAACAAAATCCGAATTTAACCGTAAATGAAAGCATTAATATTGATCAAACCTTAACGGTGATGTCATGCAATGTTTTGGCCATGTTAAAATCTGATTCAAACACAACAGGTGGTATCTTTTGCAATTGATTGTTTAACAAAACCTGTTCCAAAAATGGTTCATTCAATTTATATCAATGGATATAAATTATAGGCCAAAATAAATATTAATTACTGGAAACAATTTTTTTTTTTTGCCTTTTTGGGTTTCGACATGTTTCATTTGTCCACTGATTAAGATTTTGCTAGCTTCAATGGAAGACATTGTCAATTATAATAATAGTAATAATGAAATATTACATTTTAATCCCTTAACTTATAAACGGGTAGTCTTTACATCTGAATAGAAGACAAATGGGTAACAAGATGTCAAGATGTGTCGCTAGCCCAGTGGTGAAGCCACATACACTTCACCGGGTTCGGCTGAACCTTGTCAATTTTTAGTTTTATTTATAACGTATAGGTACATTATAACGAGTGAACCAAATATCATATTAAAATAATATTTGAACCAATAATGAAAAATTTAGTTAAAATATGTTTTAGTAATGAATATTTTTTTAATAAAATATAAAAAGTTTAAAGAAAAATTGAAAAACTATAAAAGTTAGTAACAAACATTACATATGGGCCGGGCCATTAATAATCCATATATGATATTAGATTATAAAAAACGACGGGGTTAATAAGCCCAACCCAATTAACATTAAACATAATACCTAAATAAAAGTTAAATTAAAAAAAAAGGCAAAAACAACGACCGACCAATTTCCTTTCTATCAACCAGGTCCAGACAGCCCCTTTCACCAGTTTGGGCCAGAAAACGACAATATACTTTTTCTTATGATAGTGATATTGGGTTTTATTTATTTGGCCAAATGACCGACCCGACCCATCCGGGCCTGAAAATTTTGACGCCGGAAAAAGTCGAGCACCGAAAAATTCCGAACCCGTAGGAGAATATTTCTGGTTCCGCCACTGCTCTAGCCCTTTTTGTAATATTGATACAAAAATGTTTCGTGTGTCAGTTGACCCGACTCATTTTAATCATCATTAATGAACAATCAGTTTCCACAGACCACAATGACACGTTTTGACTCGTTAAACAACCCGCTAATATTTCCATCAGTTCTACCCAATAAAGAAATCCCATGAAATAATAAACAACTAAACATTCAAAATATTTGAAATAAGCTTTCAGTAATCTTTTAAACTTTTGAGTTCATCCTGGCAGCATTTCGTCTCGCACAACATCCCACGAAATAGATCATCAACTGCAATCAAGCAAAAATGTCACGAATTCAAGATCCCGTGAACAAAAATATTTAATCTTGCAACTACCACTAGATATAATCATCGATAGTTGAAAGTGAATTACCAAGATCACGAACAAGATAACGTTAAAGATTGCAACCACCCGCCACTCGGTTTTTATATATTGTGCAACTCCAGCCCTATAAACAACATAATCATAAGTGACATATTAACATAGAATGTTAATGTGTGCAAATGAAATGATAATTTACTTGCAGGAATCACAGTTATAGCACTTGATCAATTTAGAGTTCTTGTAAAGTTTGCAGTCCTTGTTACCGCTCACCGGATGAAAGCTTAAATCATAGTAAGATGCATTAACCGCAGGATAACCACACCTAATACACGGTTCACACTTTAAGCCCATTTTTAAATGGTAAACGAGTCGAAAAACCACATCTGAGTTAAAAGAGGCTTACTGAGATGGCGGTCTGCAACAACCAGCTTCAATGGGAGTTAATTCTGCCAGTCTGTATTGTTTGAGAGTCTGCAATAAACACAACTTGATAACCTTATAATACATTACATATGGAATATAGTTAGAAATGAAACACATACTTTGTATCTTTTTGGCAGGCTGTTACAAACCGCGGTTTTCACGAAACAACTTTGAAGGTGTTTCCAGTTACGTGTGTCGTTTAACTGAACATTAATACATGAAATAAACTTAGATGGTTTATATATTTATATGAACTCGATAAATTTTTAACTCGTGTTTAAAGGAAATAAACTTACTTTTTTAATAAACCAAGAACCGTAATCTTGGAGTTCATACTCCTTGTATCTAATCATAAAAACAGATTAATGGATAGCGCGCTTTATCGTTTGTATTAGTTCAAACTAAAAAGATAAAATTAACATACAGAATTGTGACTTTGATCTTACCTCAAACCTGCAGCATTGTGACCAGAAGCGTTATTCGTTACAATAAACCTAACAACAATATAAGTTAGTAGATATCTCATCTAGGAGTGCAAACGGTCCGAGCTGCTAGCAAGCTACTCGAGTTCGAATTGATAAAAAGCTAGAAACGAGTTGAGCTTTTTCGAGCTCAAGTTGAGCCCGAGCTTCAAATAAAACGCGTTAGTTATCGAGCCCAAGCTCAAGTCTAGTATGGGAAGCTCATTTAGGCTCGTCGAACCGAGCTCGAGTCGCGCTTGGCTAAGATTTGGCTCGTTTAAGGTACTACACTTAGGCTTGTCAAGCCTTAACGGGCCTTCTGTATTTTTTATTTTGATTTCTTTGGACTTCTACATATTAATTTCATACTGTACCGCCGAGCTTAGGCTCGTTAAAAGTTTTTTCTCAAAATATATAAAAATAATAAAAAAACGTATATAAATTAAAAAATAATAAAAGAGTCGAGCCCGAGCTTAAAAACAACTCACGAGCTGAGCTCGAGCTTTAGAAAAAGAGCTCATAACGAGCCACGCTCGAGCATTTCGTAAGTCAAAATGAGCCAAGCTCAGGCTCAGGTCGGCTCGTTTACACCCCTAATCTAAACATAAAATCTCTATGTATATAATCAACCAAGTACACTTACACCAAGACCGTAAAGACAAGTATCCCAACCAAAACCAAAAACAGCATGACCAAATACTGCAATTAAGTTAAAAATATCACGAAAAACTAACAAAACTGTAACAAAATCATAAGAATATTATAACAACTTCGGTACATGAATATACCATCCATAACAATATAGAGTTGTTCTTTAGTGCTCCCAAAAACCCGATGACCGAACTGGAAAATGTAAACACAAATATTTAATAACTTTGAGATCAACCATCAAACAGAGAAACTAGTCTTTGATTGAAAGATAACAGGTAGGGGTGCAAACGAGCCGAGCTAATTGAGATCGGCTCGTTTAAAAACTCGATCGAGCCCGAGCTCGAGTCTAAAAGTAAGCTCGTTTAATAAACAAGCCTGAGCTTCACTTATCGAGCCTGTCATTTATATAATTTTTTAAAAATATATATTTAATAGTTACTAATTAATTAATATAATGTTATGAAAAAATAACTAAATAATATATATTATTTTATACATAAAATTACAATAGAAAAAAATATTATAATTATAATTATATAGAAAATATTTGATAAACAGTAAACGAGCCGAGCTCGAGCTTGAAAATCTACTCACAAGCCGACTAGCCGAGCTTGAACTCGAGCTCTAGGTAAGTTAAACAAGCCAAGACTCGGCTGGGCTCGTTTGCACTCCTAACAGGACAACTAACTTACATTATAAAGATTAAGAAGCCGAGTGTCGTAACCGGTATCGTAAGGAACTTATAACAACCATCATGATGACTCCTCATCCACACTCCAAATCCTATAACCACCACACCTACTAGCTAAAATGTGAAGTTGTATTCAGTCAAGCATTTCATCAAACACTTGATGTGCATTCAAGCTAAAAGACAAAACTAAAAGATAGAGACATACCATGAACAAGAAATTAACCCATCTGATAACAAATGTGCTTGTTCCTGTAGTACTCATGTTCTTATTAATCAGACCTAACTAAGAAACATGAGTGTGATGGGTTTTGTCTTGGAAGTGTGGAACCCACAAAATCCAACAAGATAAAAATGGTTTTTTTTTTAATTAAAGAAGACTCCAAAAATGAGTCAAAACTCAAAAAGTGGCGATCAGGCCACTTGGCGGCACCGTATTGTCGTTGTCATTTTGTTTTTTTTAATTCCGGGTACCGTAACAAATATAACATAAACCGACTGAATTTGCGTAGTCTCACAACTCAACGCCCAGGACTTGGCGGCACCGTAGTATCCACGCCCAAGTTTACCAACGCCACCCCATTGGTCCAACTCGATTTTTATATTATATTCCATTTTTTTAGCTCCGATACTATGACAAAAGCAAACGAAACCGATATGTTACTATGACGATTTTTTTTGGGTTTTAACGATCAGGTTTTACCAACAATGTCTATAACGTAACGAGTGTAACCGACAGTGTCCATATTCACGTCGACTCACCGCCTCAATGACCGGGACCGACAATCATTAGGTTTATCGTTGTCCATGTTTTACAGACCTATCCGGCGCAACGTTTATTGTTAAAAAAGAGCATGATGTTGCTCATGAACATTATTAAAAATTCACGAGTGTTTTACTGTTTTGTGTGAAAACATTTAATGTCCAGTGGGCATCTTTCACTGACCATTGAATATGTGCATTTATAGTTTTTCTTTTTCTCTTCTAAAATTGATTTATAAGTAGTTTCATCAACTTGTCATGAGTCAAAATAATAAAACATTTAAAAGTAAGGGATTTTGAAAATAATTAGAAAAAAATACCAACAATTTAGTGAAAGCCTTTAAGGGTCGGCTCAATATTTTTGGAAGCAGGTCCGGCTCTGAAAACGGTTACAAATTTTTTGGTTTTTTTGGACCTTAATAAAAATGGGTATCTTGTTGGGTTTAAACAATTTAATTTTTAAATAAACCTTAAATTTTTATATCTTATGATTTGGTTGTGTAAAAAACTCTTTTTATATAAAATAAGGTTAAAATGTCTCAAGTGAGGTTAGAACCCACAACCTTTTGGTTGAAAGCCACACCCCTTTGCCACTGAACCAAGCTAGTGATTCTGTAATTATGTTGAACATTATATATACATATTGTGTTTCACAAAAATATATATATAATTTTTTTTAAAAAAAAATCCGGGCCTGTCGGGGTGTCGGGCCGGGGTCCGTCGACCACCCGGCCCTCCCTTATAGCCGGCCCTGTCTAGAAGTCCAAAGCGAGATTTAAAATCAAGGTCTTCTTCTATTTAAGGTGTAAGCAATTAAGCAAATACAAATTGTTCTAACTTCTAGGTAGTGTTTGGTATGTATGAATGAGAGATGGAATGGAATAGACCATTACGATAGAATGAAAAAAGATGTGTTTGGTTGGTCGATGGAATGAAATCACTCATTACCATCTCTATTCCATTCCCCCTAAAACACTTCAAATTCATTCCATCCACCACCCATGTTTTTTTTTCATTCCATCCATCTTTCACACTATATCACCTCCGCCACCCTCCCACCACCACCACTACTCATTGCCCTCTCACCACCACTGCCTCCGCCGCCGGCCACCACCCCGTCTCCGCCGCCTGCCACCACCACCTGCCTCCACCGACGACCACCACCACCCCGCCACCACCACCAACTGCCTCCGCCACTAACCACCACCATCAACTGCCACCAGCCGCCTACCACCACCATCACCCACTTCCGTTGTCACCACCAACCACCCTCCACCATCTATCAGCGTCGTCCACTACCACCACAAACCAACCATCACCGCCCGCCACCACCACCCACTATCACCACCACCTACCACTACCAACAATCGCTCCTGGTTCCCGCCCATCGCCACCGCTACCCACCACCGCTCGCCACCACCATTACTGCTCGCCGCCCACCACCACTATCCCACCGTCACTCACTACCATTTTTATTTTATTCCGGTTTTTTCTAGTTTACCAAAAAATAATAATTCATTTTATTCCCACATGGTAACCAAACATGTCAATGGAATGGTAATGAATCATTCCATTACATTGTCCAGGGGCGGCTCGAGCATAGGGCAATGTGGGCGACCGGCCGGGGCAATTAATTTTGGGGGCACAATTTTATATATATATATATTTTAATGAAAATGAAATATATATATATTTAATGTTTTACACTAATTATACAATAACTATGTTGGTCTAATGGTAAAGAGGTGTGTGTTCCAATCAAAAGGTTACAAGTTCTACTCTCACTTGAGATATTTTTTAAGTTTTT